>NW_026598552.1:0-25000 GCF_029784155.1 Uranotaenia lowii | reverse complement strand
CTAACTTTCATATTGAACAACTCATTTGATCCTAAATGCTTAAATTTGATCAGGAGAGATGTTTGTTTGTAAGCCTTCAAAAAAACAGTTATTTTAAGATTTCAAAATTATATTTTAAGTAGGGGAAAAGTTCATATAACGCCCCATGTGGCTAATACGCGCCACCCTTGTTTTGAAGAATCTGAAACATTTTAAGCCTGCAAAATATTACCAATTTGTTTGAAATGCTGTGATTGGTCATGGCAAGTATGAATTTCTTCTTAAAATGCCCCTGTGTCGTGATAATGATACAATTTAGGTTTTTCTTCATTTCGATCTAAATTTTAAAACACTTTCCATAAGGTGCCATCAAGCAGAGAAAAACGAATAAGACAATATTTTCTGACACATCGATAGAGGAGAATCTAAACTATGATTTTATGCTAAAAAATCATACTGAACTCGCTAAGGTATGCTTTTTATGGGTATGTTCTATCACGGCCCATGCGCTCGTTATAACGCGCCAATCGTAGTAGGCTGAAAATAGCATTAATTTTTCAAAAAGGCCAATTTTCATTGAAAATGAACAAAAAGTCTAAAACCATATTTTGAGCGTTAATTCAGCCCGAAAAAATCAACTTTTAATTTTTTTTAAATTTTCATTAGTCCATTTTGATTTTCTTTTCAGTCAAAGTCTGTAAGTATTGGTGTGTTTTCGGTCTTCGACTACTTTCGGGTGTGTTCGGCTGCTAGGCGCGTATTGAATACACAGCGGTGCGTATTTGCAACACAGTTTTGTTCTGTGGCTTTGAATATGGTTTTTAAAAATCGAGTTTTTGAAGCAACTAGGGGAACATGCCCTATTATGCGCCACCTAAGCGAATAGCTGATTTTCTATGTATTTCACGTACAAATTGTGTTAAAAATGGGTGCAATCGCTGAAGAAAATTGTTTTCTACAAATACCTACGATTTTTTATTACTCAAATTGCTATAGTTGCTTCAAAATCTTGATTTTTAAAAACCTAATTCAAAGCGCCGCTGTGTATTCAATACGCGCCTAGAAGCCGAACGCATCCAAAAGCAGCCAAAGACCGAAAACACACCAATACTTACAGACACTTTAACTCAGAAGAAAATCAAAATGGACTAATCAAAATTTAAAAAAAAATTAAAAGTAGATTTTTTTGGCTGAATTAACGCTCAAAATATGGTTTTAGGCTTTTTGTTCATTTTCAATGAAAATTGGCCTTTTTAAAAAATTAATGCTATTTTCAGCCTACTACGATTGGCGCGTTATAACGAGCGCATGGGCCGTGATAGAACATACCCATAAAAAGCATACCAATCACAGCATTTAAAACAAATTGGTAACATTTTGCAGGCCTAAAATATTTCAGATTCTTCAAAACAAGGGTGGCGCGTATTAGCCACATGGGGCGTTATATGAACTTTTCCCCTATAGCAATTTGAGTAATAAAAAATCATAGGCAATTGTA
The DNA here is from genome assembly GCF_029784155.1 of Uranotaenia lowii. Classification (NCBI taxonomy): domain Eukaryota; kingdom Metazoa; phylum Arthropoda; class Insecta; order Diptera; family Culicidae; genus Uranotaenia; species Uranotaenia lowii. Next base: position 23,523 of record NW_026598552.1, on the reverse strand, counting down.
GAAAACAGTTTTTTCAACGATTACACCCATTTTTAACACAATTTGTACGTGGAATGCATAAAAAATCAGCGATTCGCTTAGGTGGCGCATAATAGGGCATGTTCCCCTACCGCAATTTAGAACCAAAGTTAGTTTCATTTCGTGAACGTCAAATAGAGCCGTAGATCGAAATGTCTCAATCCAAGGGTGATTTAAGGTTAACATCCGCCAAAGGCGAGAAAAATTTCTGGCTTGCTTGTTAACTCTTATTTTTTAATACATTTTAAGATCACGTAATTTTCCGTTACTACGATGAAAATTTTACTTGGAAAAAATCTTCATGTGGGGGGAGGGGGTTAAACCCCTAAACCCCCTTCCCCCCCCCCCCCGTTCGCACGGCCTTGCGGCTAATTAAATAGTTCTGAATAATTTTGGTGAGATATACAGGAAAATCAAATCGAGCTACTAATCCTTTGTGCCAAACACTGTCAAAAGCTTTTTCAGTATCAAGAAGAGCAACACCAGTTGAACAACCTTCAGATTTGCTAGCGTTAATCATATTAGTTACACCCAAAAGTTAATGTATAGTAGAATGTCCATGACGAAAACCAAATTGTTCATCAGGGAAAATAGAATTATGATTAATGTGAATCATTATTCTATTCAAAATAACTCTCTCAAATTGTTTAATTAAAGAAGGAAGCACCCACCCAAAATCACCATTTTGAAGACTCTGCCTAAGAATTAGGTTTAAGAACTTCGAATATGGGGGTGAGGGGAGGATTAACCCCCAAACCCCCCCCCCCCCCCCTTTCCTCTCCCGTTTCTACGGCCATGTTTCTTGTTCATTCTTGTATGCTGCTGTTTTTTTTTCAGTATCACATCAACTTTGTAAAACATAAAACATTGTTAAGCCTTATGTTGTTTGCTTTCCTTGTAAAAATAATTATTTTAAAAAAATATGTTTTTTTAATTTTTACTTATTTTTGTTTTTAGCTTACAACACGTCCAAGTTCCACAGTACTCGATGAAAACAGGCTTGAATGAGATATTCAAATTTTTTTATGTCATACCTCATTTATTGAGGAGTGACAGTTGTGATTATATTCTAAATACATGTACAAAATTCCGGTGGGTTCTCGTGGGTTCCTTGCCAAATTATTCAATTAATTTGGTAAATTTTCAATACAAATTCACACATTTAGGTGAACCACCCTAAAAATTGTGTTTTGAAAACCGATAGTATACTGCACCTAGTTTTATAGCAGCAGTTAATTTGATAGTTTGTTAGATAGTAGTAGAAGAGAGATTATTAGTGGAACACCAGTAAATCTGACTCTGGCTGTTGAACACCGCACGAGACGGTCGTTTTCCTGCAGTCCGCGAGTTTCGATACTTCTTATCCGAGCCCGTCTAAGTCAGTGAACGTGGCAAGTCTTCCGAAGTACTTTTCTGCGGCCACATCATTAGCCCCTCGAGCTAGTCGAGGTTATTGAACAATCATAGGTATTAACACAGAATCACTCAACGTGCAGCCATGGCCGCACACGAATTACCTTCAGCAAGGTTAACTACACAGTTGATGCTCTACCGAGAGCTGAGTACATACACGCTCACACAATAGTAGTCGGATTCTACACGTTTCGAGGCAAACACTCAAATAGGCATAATGTAAGCCACACAACATTTAAAGACCCTTTCAAAGAAAACAGCCGCGTTTCTCGTAGAACCGTCGAATTTTCTCGGAGTTGTAAGACAAGAACTGATGTGACCACTTTCCCAAGGTTGGGTTCAACTGCTTTGATTTAAAACTGAAAAGTTGTAATTTAAAATGATCCCTTTTTTTTCTTTTAAGTTTTTTTTAAACAATGCTACATTTTTGTGTCCTTTTCAGCTTCATCTTGCGGTCGACGAAAGCTGACCGACCTGGAAGCATCCTGGCCGTGGCGCGCAGCTATATACTCCAGGGAACCTTCCTCAGATACCTTCAGATGTTCCGGTACTATTGTGTCAAAAAAGATTATCGTTACAGCTGCACAGTGCACGACCGATGAGGATTCAATAATTGATTCGCGAATGTTAACTGTTAAAGTTGGTATCCCTTATGCTCTTATCGAAGGACAGGAATTCATCCAAATACACGAAGTTCGCAGAATTTTCGTTCCCAGCAATACGACCAGAAACGGTTTACGCCGAGATATCGCTCTACTTGAATTGCAATCGAAAATAATTTACAGCGATTACATTCAGCCGATTTGTCTTTGGAAGGACAACGTTCCATTTAGCAGTACTTTTGATAGGCTCGGTCATTTGGTATCCTGGAAATTCGATGAAAATCACGTTCCGATCTCGTTCAACGAAGTTCATTTCCAAACACTTTCGCACAACTATTGTTATACATTCGAGTACATACGCCAAACGAGATTGGTCGACGAACAAAGTTTTTGTGCTGAAATGGTAGTTGGGAAAACCGGAATAGGAAACAGTGGTGCCGGACTGTATTACTTAGATTCCGATACCAAACAGTGGATGCTGCGAGGAATTTTATCAGCCGCCGGCCTTGATCCAGAAAGTTTTAAGATGGACGATTCATTACCGTTAGTTTTTACTGATGCGGCCATTTATCTCATTGCTGACCAGAAAAACGTTGCAACATTCAAGTTTGAGAAATTTGAAGCTTACGGAAGTAAAATAAAAACTAAAACTTAGTCAAGAAATACAAACATTTTGTTTTATTATTATGTGTATAGCATCACAGCATCAAACCGAATAGCGACAGGGAGGAGTAGGCGATGATCGATTAACATCGCTCGTGTTTTTTTTGCGGCCCGAAAAATTTTGATTTTTTCTGGTTTTTTATACAACTGAAGTCTTCAGAAATTTAAAAATATAATCGGGCCTTTAGAAAATGTATATTCTAAAGTGTGAGAAAAGCTTAGGGTAAATGCGCCTAATTTCGCTATATTATGTCAGCAGTTTTTAACTTTGATATTAGTAGGCCGAATCTTTAATTTTTATATTTACAATTTTTTGTTAACTATGTTCCAAATTTTTTACTGAACTCTGTTATAGTTTGAAATAATCATTTCAAGCTTTAATTTACCAGAAATATCATGTTTTATAAAGTGTGTTGATGTTCCTAATTTGGCAATAGTTGTTCCTAATGTTAACATATGAGTGTTCCTAATGTTAACATATGAGGAAAAATGTATCCGCGTACCCAATATTACACTATTTGTTCCTGATTTTGCATATTTGTCTATTTTTTTAATACTTTAATGACAAAAATCTCAAAACTCACCTTTTAATAAATTTTAAAATGTTTTTGGAATATGAATAGATAAATAAGGACTTTTTAAATACTACACAATATTCCTTCACGCTAGTTTTGAAGAAAGTAGTAGATGTTGAGGATATTAAAATTCAAACTTTACCTTTTCCAATGGATACATTTATTATATTTCAAAAAATAGAAAATTAATTGTATAATATACAAATAAGATACAGTCAAACAGAGCATCATGCAACAGCATGGTTGGATGCAACATTTGTATACCACAGCATATATTTAACTTTTATTTTAGTATAATAAAATTAACATTTTATGATAACCAAATGATGATGCCAAAGTTTCTCACATCGTGAGATAGATTTTTGAAGTTTTTCATTCTCATAGAGAATTTGAAAAATCAGATTTTTTACATTTTTTGATGCCGTTAAAAACTTTACACAATGTGACGGATTGGCTTAATGATATCACCTACAAACTTTATATTGATTTTATTATCCTATATTAACACTGTTGGTGTATAAATATTTTTCGGACAATCATTTAATTTTTTTGAAATAAATATTTTCAAAATTCAGTTACTAGTCTGCGCTAAAATGCATCGACATGCAAATCAATGATTCAAAGTTTAAATCTTGTTTTCATATGCTTGGAATATGGTTTTAATTTTTTTTTTTTTGTAGTAGTTTTTATCCCTTATTGCTTCCACCCTTATGCTTCCTTTTTTTTATCTTTGACCGAAAAAATTGGTATCAAATTTTATTCGAACAAAATCAAAAATAACTGCTGATCGTGCTTTATGCGTAAAGAAATCACAAATAAATCAAAAACTATAACTTTTCACACTTTTTCATTTGATTTTTCATTAAAAACAAAGGTTTTTGCAACTTACCCCTTTTTTCTCAGTAGGGTGAAAATCGTATGTTTTGTACATTTAAAAATAATTGGGGAAGCCAATAAATATTCTGACTACGTTAATTAGATGTCCCTTTAACCTTAAAACTTTTGAAGTACAAGCGGTATGATTATCTGTGGACATTAGGTTTTAAGAAGTCATTGAAGTTGAAAAGTGTTGCATGATGCCCCATGTGACGGTATACAACGTATTTTATAAACTTTTTTTTTATTTTCCCTTTCGATTCTGTGCTTGTTGAGAAACTCTCTGTAACTTGATGGTTTCCTTTTCTGTCGGGTAGGGTGCGTTCTTTACAACCTGGCGAAAATATTTTTTCAACATTTTTAGCTTTGAGATACACTGAAGTAAAAAAAAAATCATGTTTTATTAACTCAAAACAGTTTATTTTAACAGATCGTTGAAAATTAAGTTAAAACACAATTCAATCAATCAAATTTATTTCACATACATTCTATGACTTTTATATAGTTTGGAAAACTTTGACTATGTCCATAATTAGGAACACATTGCAAATACTGTTCCTAATTGTGGACATAAGCTTTTTTTAGTTTTTACACGAAAAAATCATGGTTCTAACATACTTATTATCAAGATCATGATAAAAAAAAATCTGACAAAAAATTTCAAAACAATCGGCTGTCAAATTCAGCTTTTATCTTCCATTTCTGAATAGGTGATTTTTAAGAAATTTGCTAACAACTCCATTCAATTAGAACATACTTTGAAACAATCCGGATTTTACGAAAAATCCTGTGAGTTAGAAAACTAATTTGTTTGTAAAATGAAAGTTCACAAAATCCGTTACATTATAATTTTTTTTTACATTTTGATAAGTGAAAAATATCGTCAAAAACAGTCAAAATCGAACGGTATGTTAACATTAGGGACACATGCCAAATTAGGAACACTTACCCTAGTTAAATCCAAAATTTAAAAATTGTGATACGTTAAATGGTTTATTTTTTCAATGCTGAAAAGGACTGCTGAAAATTGCGGTGGTTTTTCGAGAGTGTATTGTAGAATTCTGTGTGAATTGCAGGGAAAGAAAGCTAGTGTTTTTTTGCTACTAAATATTGTTCCTCAGAATCTTCATATTACTAATCGTAAAATCTGAAACCATCAGAGATTACAAAAGATTACAAAACAAAAAATTGTGAAACTTGATGATAATTACGCGGTATGTGAAAAAAAGACAAATTGAAATGGGGTTTGGTTAACCCTTTCCTTCCCAGGTGATCCACAACTTTGCACAGCTCGCATTTGAACTGGGCGCTTTGGATCAACACCATTTTTTCACCGAATGTGTAGATATGAGTGAAGAAACATTGTACAACATTTGAAGAAAATCGGTAAGCTAGGTTTTGCTTAGCAGTTATTCAATAGCTTGACAAGTTTTTATAATTTTCTTCAAAAAAAATACTGACATGCAGAAGATTGCTTATGCAAGCAGAATCAAATGATGGTTTACTTAGATTTCAACTAAAACATATACATTTTTGAGTAAATAAGTATAGTGGATCACTGCTGATACCCTGGGAACAAAACGTACTTTTCTTCTTGTGAAGCTTCTTATCAGTACTTATGAAAATCATTTCGTCAACAAAAAAAATCGCTTCAGGATCGTTATTTCATCTGCTTATTTGACCACATGTCTCGAAATATTTGTAAAAGCTTTTCTCGAAAAACGGCATTTTTGTTTTCCTTGCGCAAAGTGTCATGGCGGCCATTGTTCAAGGCAAAAATGAAAATTTTAAATATTTCAATAAATTGAAATTCCATGTTTTTTTGCAATTATTTCCTGTTTTTCATTTACACCCTATGTTCCCAATGGAGCACATATGATCCACCTCAAAACCCAAATTTGTCGGAAGAATCATTAAAATAAGCTTAAATTATGCATCTTTTGTTCTAGAACATTAGCTGTAAATCAATATATCTATTGTTAAAACGAGAAAAACCCCGTGGGAAGGAAAGGGTTAACCGCTATCCATATAACGGATTCCGTTCATGTCGCGGCTTGCTAATTTTTTGTCCAGCAAATTTGAGGTAACATTTCCGAGTGAAGATGTTTAGTCGCATAAGTACGATAAGTTGCCAAGGAGTTTTTGGCAGCGGATGAAGGTATCGGTAAACGACGATCTACAGATAAGTTTGAACTGAAACCAATCAAAAAATGGTAAGATCGTTTCTTTATAATGTTTACTCTATATAAATGATTTATTTATCGTACATAAACAGTAAAATAGCTTAACTCCGTTAACCCTCCATTTCATGATTTTTTTATTTTCCCTCAAAAATGATTTTGAACAGTTGGAAATGATGTGTACATCAAGAAAAAAAAGTTAAAATTAAATACGATTTTTTTCCTTTTTTCAATTGTTGTAAATATGTTACTTTATGAAACGAAAGGATTAAAGGGGTTTAGTGGGGGGTTGGATTGGTCATCAAAAGAACGAAAGACTGATATACAATGGATTGTGGAATAAAGCCAGCCGGAGTATCTCGGCAAATATGGAATCATGAGGAGTATACCTTGGGTACCTTTTTAGAATTCTTAATTTGTTTCAAACATTTGGAAGAGAGTTTGGTGAGCAAAACCTATCCCAAACCAGTGGTAACGAACTCTTTGGCTGTACTGCAATTATTGTTTGTGAGTTAAGCATGGACAATATTTGAATGTGTGACCGAGACTTCCCGTACCGACACGGGTCGAAAGATTTATCAGCCATTGTTGGGTTCTCATACATAAATACATACATACATACATACATACATACATACATACATACATACATACATACATACATACATAAATACATACATACATACATACATTCATACATACATAAAGTACCATACCGAAAAGCGACAGTTGGAGATTCCAGTCATTCGCAGATTTGTTATTCTTTTTTCGGTGCAGTAGGCGATTATCGTTTTTGCAACGCTCCGCATGCTTCAAGCAAAAATTATCCATTACAAGATTCCGATCTCCGTACATTCGCCATATAAACTGCAGCGGACAAGTTTTCAAACAACATCAGCACCATCTGCTGACGGAAAAGGTCAACATTTCTCTCCAAATGGGTTGATCGCTCGGAGCGTGTACATATTTGACATAAGGTACACTCTAATATGCGTTTTATTTAATTCTGTAAATAATCTATTCAAGATACACTCTGATATGCTTTTGTTCAGTTTCAAATCATACTTATGCAATTTCATGAACAAAATTGAGTACCTAGTTTTTTAGCCATATAAAATTGTACAATTATTGATAAAGTTTCGAATCAACCGTCTTAAAAAAGTTAGTTGGCGATGGAATCGCCATATGGGATGCAAGCATTTTCGTTACCAATTGCTATTAACATTTCATTTCATAAAGTAACAAATTTGCAACAATTAATGTTTTAAAAAATCAAATCCAACACCAGATTTTCACTTCACTCACTTGGAACGTAGACTGGGTATTGAATCTTTATTATTGTTATGACACTGTTAACATTTTTTATTAAATTTTATGTAAATTGCTTAGTTTATTCAAGTATTGAGCACAAAAATTAAATGCATGCTGCAAATAAATCGATTACCTTATTCATTTGTATTTACTACTATCATTTGAAGCAAGATGCAATCATACACGTCACCATTCAAACAAAAATTCGTAAAAATAAATATGCAAATTCGCTTAACCCTCCAAAGCCGTTCGGGTCAATATGACCCAAAGCGCAGATTCGAAGCATCTTAATCATCATTCCAATATACTGAAGAACTGAGATTTTTGAGAGACCAAGTATGTTCTATGAAAATGAAAATCAAATTAACGAAAAAAAACCAAAATTTGAGTTTAGAAAATCGGGTCACAGAGAAATGAGATACAGCAAAGCAAAGACAAAATTGGATGTCTTTGTTTTAAGTAAGATTTTTTTTCTACCGAAAAATTCAGGATGGAGGTCAAAATGTACATTGGACCCCCACATATTATATTATTCAAAAATTTATAAACTTTATTTTATTTTGAATCTAAGGCTTCAATTCACAATTTTCAACCTCTGAGCCGTACATGTTTTAGAGTGTAAACAAGCTCTTAAACTGCTACTTATTTCTGAGCGTGTAATAAAAATTGTAAATATGTATTAAAATTGGTTTTTTTCCTCAGCGTGTCCATACTGCAGTAGTTGCATTTTTGCCGCAGCGTTTAATGATGGCGCTTTCGGATTTTGTCCGTCGTTTTTCGTCGGAGTTCCGAATCTTGTAATAGATAATTTTTGCTTCAAGTCCTCTAGAAAAACTCACGATGCGTGTCGCTATTATTTTCAATGTCGTGACGTGTCGCACTCTAAATATCAAGATGAGATATTTTGATATTCAATTTTTCCTATCAAAATGAGATATAATTTAGTACTCGTAGAAAGTCAAAATATTTCAAATTATAACGAAAAGTCCTTACAAGCATAACAAAATTATATTACCTCTTAATTGCATCATATCAAGATTATAACTCAATCAGATAGGATTTAGACCACACAAAAACGCAAAAATATGAGTCTTGTTTACAAGATTGTATGCAATGTTAATCTTATACTCGTTCCCATGCATGCAGTGTTGAACTGCCTCCTGACCTGTACTCAAATTTCTATGCATTTTTTCCAACTTGAATAATTTTTGGAAAGTTTCGAGTCCAGCCAGGAGACTCGAACCTCGACCTTTAGATTGGAAGATTCGAAAGATGAAAGATGAAAGATTGAAAGATGCGAAAGATTCGTCCGTGGGGGAGGGGGACCAGAAATTCAAATGATGCATTGATAAATTTAAAAAAAATGGTGTTCCTTATTCTGTATTAGAAGTTTGCTTAAAAAGAATTTTCACATTTAAAATAAATATTTCCAAAATACAGATTTAAAAAAATCTGGTGAATTTTGTTGCTGCTAATTTGAACTGCTGGAAAATATTTATGTGCTCATAAATTGTTTTTTTTTGTGTTGAAAACTGGTTAGAAGATTGATGCTTTGAGTTTGCGTCGTATTGGTTTTTGATTAGTTGTTGTTTTGGAAGTACAAGCATTATTAAAAGCCAAAATTGGTGAATGATGTCTACTGGCCGCTGCAACAGCTGGAGCCGGTACCAGAGCTGATTAGAAATGACGAAGAACCTTGTACTGAGAGCATCGAGCGTCTACACATAACGACCGATGAATCATAGAAAAAACTTAAGGAAAAGTACATTTCCAGGAACGTTGATTTTAGCGATGAACTCGGGAACAAATTTGGGGTACGAAATGAAAAGTGGCGAATTGGATTTTACCGGAGTAAGAGAACAGGAATCACCGGTTCAAAAATACTGATGGAAGACGTCCCAGACCAGCCTGGATAAGCGTCAACCTAAGAATTTTCTGGTGAGATCAATTCAGTTTTTTGTTTTTATTTTTGATTCCAACTGTACATTTTAAACATTAGCACTTTATAAACTAACACTACATAATCATAAGAAGCGTTTGGCAGGGAACTCCACGCTTCATCTCTCCCTTGCTCCTGTATCTTTTGCGTTTGCATCACATGGTTGGCCTGGCCGTAGTAGTATCTGCAATGCATGTTCTATGTATCAGATACCATGATGAAAAGAAAAATGAGGAACGAAAGTTTTTCATTTTCCAGGATGCAAACAAGTTTTGGCCATGTTGGAATTAGAAGAAGAAGAATAAGAAGAAAATACAGATTTAAAAAAAACTGAATTCATAAATAACTATTCGATCAGGTAAAAAATAACCCATGATTTATTGTAAGAAGAATAATAATAATAATTGTGGTTAATTATTCTACTTGATTCTCAATTCTTTTCTTCATTTTCAACTGAAGAGTCGATGAACATTCTGTAGGATTTTGAAATTGAACAAATAATCTTTAATTGCGATTTGAAATGTAAATTTTCGATAAGAGAAATAATATCTCTTTTTAACTTTGGAGGATTCATTCAAAAGTTGATGGTTCAATTAAATTGGATAAAATGAAGAATATATTTAAAATTATTTCAAGAGTGCCAGTGATCATAGTCAGAGGTATAACCTTTGGTATATCATTTTTAGGGTTTGTAGGGACTGCTGTTTTATGATAATCAACAATCTATCGTAGAAAAAAATCGTTAAAATAATTTAATTTCAGATAAGCCCGCGAGCCGCCGGTTGCTCTTTCCTGAGTGCAAGGATAAATGAAATAAATGAGATAATATTCAATCTCAATTTCTCTAATCTTAATTCCTATAATTGATACTAATATTGTTTGGAATAAAACTTTTATTCAGGCACTTTTTATTTTTGATTTTTTTTTCTCGGGAAAATACAATGTCTCGTAAGTGTTATACATCGCAACAGTAATATCACCTATTTCGTTGACTGATCTGGCTATTTAAGTAGAAAAGGAGAGTGAAACAAACAAGGAATAATTTACTACTCGGACGTAACTATCGTTTAATTCTAAGCACTATTGAAAGCTCCAGCTAATAGGAGAACATTTTAGTTTGCATTGGTTTTACGAACTGCCTGCAATTCGCAACGACGCGCCTCAGTTGTTGTCAGCAGAGCCTTGTGAAGTTCGATTACGTCTCGGATCGACGACGGCGGACGATTTGTATCGAAGCACCATATTTTTGATGATCAAATTGTCGATGGCCACATTGCTGACTCCCCGCAGGCAAATGTACAGGGTGTCCACGTTTCCGACGGTGTAGCCACAGGGTAGCAGCTCCGGCAGGTGGACCTCGGGGGCACGGGTAGCCTCGCCCAAGTGATAGCTGGAGATAGACTCCGTGGTCAGTCCCAAATTGCCGGCCGGATCAACACGTTCAAGAAAGTCGTTGAAGCTTCTCCTTACAATGTAATCCAGACTTGGCCAGCTCGTTTTGCCACAAACAAAGGTGAAAGCAATCGTAAATTCGTTTTGTTTAATTCGACCTGGCTTTTCCCGGCCTTTTCCCGATTCGTTCATCTCCTCCAGATAACGGCCAAACAGTTCCATCTGCCCCAAGTAGACAGCAATGGCAATTTTCTTGCCCTCGATGTTTGATTCTAGTGCCGTATCGGCTGAAAGTGCCATTATCTCGTCCAGAATCGGTGGCGATCTTTCGAGGCCCGGTGACATGTCGGCAATGAATGCTGGACTCAGGGGTTCCGGAGCCGGTGGAGGTGGTTCACAATCTTCATCTCCTTCGTCCAGATTCAACGGCAGCTCCATCGGTGGTCTATTGCTGAGATATTCGGCCGTTGCGCTGTATCGACGAGGTTCACTTTCCGTGGGACTGCTGCAGGAACCACCCAGCGAGATATCGCTTCCGGTCATCGATCGACGCACCACCATCTGTTGGAGCCGGTCATTGTTCTGCTTCAGGGAAATCATTTCCTGGCGCATCCGCATCACCGTATCCTTGAGAGATTCGACCTGCGAGGCCGTAGTCAGAGCTTCCAGGCGGATGTCGGTCAGCACCAGATCCTTTTCGCGTAGCTGTTTGACCAGATGCTCCACCACAGGGTTGCCGTCCCGATCGTACGTGATGTGTTGGTCTCCTGGAAAACAAAAAAAAAGGAACATAAGAGCATGCTATTTTTCAGTAATTTTTTTTATTTAAATTGGGGTAAAAATGACAAATTAAAAAAAAAGTGATAAAATGTTTCAAGATCAGCATGTTTTGATCCAAATCTGTGTATGTTGTATGTTGGGTGCACGGATTCACCGCAGTTTCCTAAGTATGTGCTCACATGCATTCTTAGATTATTAAGTTCGACAATTATTTCTAGAATTCCTACCGTTTTGTTCCGGGCTGCTTGAGCTGGTAGAACTGCATTTGCTGGTCGGCGACAGTGAGGGGGGTCCCACGTACGCTGATGGACTAACGGACACATTTTCCCTGCTGGTTCCGTTAGAATATTGGCCGCCACTGCCTCCGATTAGTAACATCATTTCGCGCTCGGCGAAATCCGGATTGGAACTTTGGCTGATGGGGCGAGGAGCGTTTTTATGGCCTCCGGAATTTTTGTTATTCCTGGAGAAGGCCCGCTGAAGCGAATGGCGCAGGCCACTCTTCTTTTTCTGACTGTGGTATTGGCCTCCTCCTCCCTGACTTTGTCCATGGCCCGAAAGTGGCTCATGGCCCATGACGGTGATCGAGTGCATCGAATCCGAACTGTGATGACGGCGCATTTCTTCGTGCGCTGGCCCGCTGGTGTTGGACGGGGGTGGAGGAACGTTCTGGAAGAAATAAAACGAATAAGATAGTACAAGCGGATACACTAGATGAAAAATCATCTCTTACTAACCTTAGTGGTATTTCCACCTGACGTCGCTCCTTGTGTTGAGCTGAGGGCCAGAAGTTGCGTTGCAGCGATTCCTGCCGATTGTTGACGGAGAAGTTCGATCGTTTGGCGCATTTCTTGAATTTCCGTGTCCTGTAAATCGTATGAAGCAAATGTAGTGAAACAATATTTTTGACTTTGAAGGAAAAATTTTTTATTCTAACTACGAAATATGGATTCCTCAAGAGTTTTCAACGATTTTTGTCAATTTTGTCATTTTTTGTCATTTTTGTCATTTTTGTCATTTTTGTCATTTTTGTCATTTTTGTCATTTTTGTCATTTTTGTCATTTTTGTAATTATTGTAATTTTTGTCATTTTTGTCATTTTTGTCATTTTTGTCATTTTTGTCATTTTTGTCATTTTTGTCATTTTTTGTCATTTTTTGTCATTTTTTGTCATTTTTTGTCATTTTTGTCATTTTTGTCATTTTTGTCATTTTTGTCATTTTTGTCATTTTTGTCATTTTTGTCATTTTTGTCATTTTTGTCATTTTTGTCATTTTTGTCATTTTTGTCATTTTTGTCAATTTTGTCATATTTGTCATTTTTGTCATATTTGTCATTTTTGTCATTTTTGTCATTTTTGTCATTTTTGTCATTTTTGTCATTTTTGTCATTTTTGTCATTTTTGTCATTTTTGTCATTTTTGTCATTTTTGTCATTTTTGTCATTTTTGTCATTTTTGTCATTTTTGTCATTTTTGTCATTTTTGTCATTTTTGTCATTTTTGTCATTTTTGTCATTTTTGTCATTTTTGTCATTTTTGTCATTTTTGTCATTTTTGTCATTTTTGTCATTTTTGTCATTTTTGTCATCTTTGTCATTTTTGTCATTTTTGTCATTTTTGTCATTTTTGTCATTTTTGTCATTTTTGTCATTTTTGTCATTTTTGTCATTTTTGTCATTTTTGTCATTTTTGTCATTTTTGTCATTTTTGTCATTTTTGTCATTTTTGTCATTTTTGTCATTTTTGTCATTTTTGTCATTTTTGTCATTTTTGTCATTTTTGTCATTTTTGTCATTTTTGTCATTTTTGTCATTTTTGTCATTTTTGTCATTTTTGTCATTTTTGTCATTTTTGTCATTTTTGTCATTTTTGTCATTTTTGTCATTTTTGTCATTTTTGTCATTTTTGTCATTTTTGTCATTTTTGTCATTTTTGTAATTTTTGTCATTTTTGTCATTTTTGTCATTTTTGTCATTTTTGTCATTTTTGTCATTTTTGTCATTTTTGTAATATTTGTAATTTCTGTAATTTTTGTAATTTTTGTAATTTTTGTCATTTTTGTTATTTTTGTCATTTTTGTCATTTTTGTCATTTTTGTCATTTTTGTCATTTTTGTCATTTTTGTCATTTTTGTCATTTTTGTCATTTTTGTCATTTTTGTCATTTTTGTCATTTTTGTCATTTTTGTCATTTCTGTCATTTTTGTCATTTTTGTCATTTTTGTCATTTTTGTCATTTTTGTCATTTTTGTCATTTTTGTCATTTTTGTCATTTTTGTCATTTTTGTCATTTTTGTCATTTTTGTCATTTTTGTCATTTTTGTCATTTTTGTCATTTTTGTCATTTTTGTCATTTTTGTCATTTTTGTCATTTTTGTCATTTTTGTCATTTTTGTCATTTTTGTCATTTTTGTCATTTTTGTCATTTTTGTCATTTTTGTCATTTTTGTCATTTTTGTCATTTTTGTCTTTTTTGTCATTTTTGTCATTTTTGTCATTTTTGTCATTTTTGTCATTTTTGTCATTTTTGTCATTTTTGTCATTTTTGTCATTTTTGTCATTTTTGTCATTTTTGTCATTTTTGTCATTTTTGTCATTTTTGTCATTTTTGTCATTTTTGTCATTTTTGTCATTTTTGTCATTTTTGTCATTTTTGTCATTTTTGTCATTTCTGTCATTTTTGTCATTTTTGTCATTTTTGTCATTTTTGTCATTTTTGTCATTTTTGTCATTTTTGTCATTTTTGTCATTTTTGTCATTTTTGTCATTTTTGTCATTTTTGTCATTTTTGTCATTTTTTGTCATTTTTTGTCATTTTTGTCATTTTTGTCATATTTGTCTTCTTTCACGCTTTTTATTACCTTATTATCCTTAGATAGTGTTAATTTTTCAAGCTTCTGTGACATGCTGACTAAACTTTGTTCAAAGGCCGCTACCATATGTGTCTGAAAAGACATAAAAATATAGAGGATAAATTAATTCACAAACATTTACGGAACAAACAAAAAATAAATTTGAACAATGTAGTATGGGGTTTGAATAGATTATAAATACTTATTTGTATATTATCAACTACCGATTAAGAATAGCTTCAAATAATAATTCCAAAGCAAGCAGTTTGTATTCGATCATCAGAAACAGGTAAGTGCAGCGAACGATGAAGAATTGCCTTAAAACAATTTGATCGGTACTACACCGGTCATGAATAATGTTCTTGTTGTTTAAATATGTGTCTTAATCTATGTTCACTTGACACTTTAATCCATTTGCTCGTAAACACCATTATTTGTGATCCTACCTTAGCATAAGATCAACTCTCTCTCGCAACATAGCGAACATCGCGGAGAGAGTTCGCACAATAGTTTGTAAGCCATTTTAGAAAGTAGAATAGCACGGAATTTTACTTCGTCTTCAATAAATCAATTAAAGTTTAAGTCCAACTAAGCGACTTCTTAATAGTGGATCCGAAATCGGGTTGAGTAATCAGTGGCTACATAAGTGCGATCTAATTAATTTGTGATTTGATACTACCAACGTACACCGAAACGAAAAATAATTCTCCCCCCGAACGGGTGATCAGCTGTTGTAGAATAGGCGACTCACCGTACTTTCCTGCTGCTGGTGGATGCCGTCGACGAGAGACGGGAAGAAATACCTCGAAATCCGAACCCCCTCATCGGCCGAGCCCGACACAATTAATAGTTCTCATGTTTTTATTTGCTTCACGACTATCACAAGCAAGTGCATTGATCGGGAACAATTAGCAGCGAAAACATTGAATGGGTCCTCGAAATTCCCATCTCGATAGGCTGGGTAACATTCTGACTACCTTTGCACATTTAAAGATGTTCATTGAATGGGGTAGAGAAATCATTGCATACTACACACAATCGTTTGAAACTTCTCGTGAATGAGCTTATGATATGAATAATTGAAGGAGCCGGCTAATGAGGTTCAGTAGAAGGTACTTTATTTTTTTCCTGTACAAGGACAGGAATTATTTGAAACATATCTAGCGAGAAGAGTTTTCTACTGTAAAAATTTTAAGAGTGAATTAAGAAGCTGTTTTTTCTTTAACTTAAATCAATTCATTCCTTCAAATTTGTCATTGGTCGTCCCGACTGAACTATTAAATGGAAAACAATTACGATAGAAGCATACCGGCATCTTTTGATAGGTACAGTTGAATTAATTTAAGGCTTAAGGTTCTTAGACAGCGACAAGATAGTATAAAGGGAATTGGTGCTTTCTATGTGATGTTCACGTAGCTCTGAATAACTTATTCACGTAAAATCTATGTAAAAGAATGTGGCTTCCATTCAACAGTTGGTGCTGGCAGTTAAAGAAATCACGGATGACGGAGAAGCTGATTTTCCGTAATTAATAAAAATGTTATTGCGTGATTGTTGTTTACATATTTTCCTTTTCAAACAGAAATTGGAATTGGGCAGACAACCACCAAAGGATCATCCATCGAATTTAATGCGACAACATTGTGAGTGAAATAATTAAAATAAGTGAAGTGTTGTGTGATTTAAGATGAGTGGAGGTATGATACTTAGTCGAAACAATAAAATGTGTATGCAAAACCAAAATTTATTTTATTTATTTTATTTATTTACATAGTATTATGTCTCACGACATAACTTGACGAACATAATTCCTAAAATTCACTCGGTCCATGGCAACCGTTCTCCAATTTCTCGGGCATCCCACGTTCGTCAGATCACGCTCCACTTGGTCTAACCACCTCGCCCGTTGCGCCCCCGCTCGTCTTGTTCCTACCGGATTCGTAGCGAACACCTGTTTTGCAGGACAGTCGTCCGGCATTCTCGCAACATGTCCCGCCCAGCGTATCCGACCAGCCTTCACCACCTTCTGGATACTGGGTTCGCCGTAGAGTCGCGCGAGCTCGTGGTTCATCCTTCGCCTCCACACTCCGTTCTCCTGTACGCCGCCAAAGATGGTTCTTAATACTTGTCGCTCGAATACTCCAAGTGTACGCAGGTCCTCCTCGAGCAATATCCATGTCTCGTGCTAGTAGAGAACAACCGGTCTAATGAGCGTCATATACAGGTTACACTTCGTGCGAGGGCTAAGTATTCTCGACCGCAGTTGCTTGTGGAGCCCATAGTAGGCACGACTTCCGCTGATAATTCGCCTCCGGATCTCACGGCTGGTGTCATTGTCTGCGGTCACCAGTGAGCCGAGATAGGCAAAGTCTTCGACTATCTCCAGCTCGTCGCCGTCGTTCGTGACCTTGTTATTTCTGGACAAGCGGGTTCGGTCGGTCTCAGATCCGCAGACCAGCATGTACTTCATCTTGGACGTATTAATCATCAACCCAATCCTTCCTGCTTCGCGTTTCAGTTTGCGGTAGATTTCCTTCATCGCCGCAGATGATCTGCCGACTATATCAATGTCATCGGCAAAGCAGATAAGTTGACTGGATCTGTTGAAAATCGTGCCCCGCATTTCGCCCACCGCTCGTCGAATAACACCTTCTAGCGTCACGTTGTTCATCATGTAGGAAAGACCATCACCTTGTCGAAGCCCCCTGTGCGATTCAAAGGAACTCGACAATTCACCCGAAATCCGCACACAGCACTGCGTTCCATCCATCGTCGCCTTGATCAGTCTAATCAGATTCTCGGAAAAGCCGTTCTCGTCCATGATTTTCCATACCTCGTTACGGTCGATCGTGTCGTATGCAGCTTTGAAGTCGAAGAATAGCTGATGCGTAGGGACTTGGTGTTCCCGGCATTTTTGGAGGATTTGTCGTAATGTGAATATCTGGTCCGTCGTTGACCGTCCCTCCATGAAGCCGGCCTGATGACTCCCCACGAATCTGTTTGCTTGTGGCGTTAGGCGGCGGAGTAGGATTCGGGACAACACTTTGTAGGCGGCATTGAGGACAGTGATCGCTCGGTAGTTCTCACAGTCCAATTTGTCGCCCTTCTTGTAGATGGGGCATATTACCCCCTCCTTCCACTCCTCCGGTAGCTGTTTCATGTCCCAGATCCGGACTATCAACCGGTGTAGGCAATCGGCCAACTTGTCCGGGCCCATTTTGATGAGTTCAGCTGCGATGCCATCCTTCCCAGCCGACTTGTTTCTATTCAGCTGGCGAATGGCTTCCTTAACTTCACTCATTGTTGGGATTGGCTCCTCTACGTCGTTGGCTACGCCGGCGATGTACCTTCCCCCACCGTCTTGATCTCCTGCATGTGCGCCGTTCAGGTATTCACCGAAGTGCTGCTTCCACCTTTTCAATCTACGTGAACGGAATTCCCTTCAAATGGAGCTCACCTACAACACATATGAAAATAATGTGAATTCTGTTTGCTACCTGAAATTCACATAGGTTTCACATGATTTTCTGGGTGGCCAAAATCTATGTACATTTTCACGTAGCGCTTTTTTACTGCCTGTTCTCTATACACTCGAAAACTACTGAACCAATTTACGTAAAACTTTTCATAAACCTCGTGATTTCGTCAAATGTGAAGACGAAACATATTCTCAGTATGCCCACGAAAGCTTTCAACGTGACTTGTATAGCAAAATTTAGGAATATAATTTTTAACTGCCATGCATTGTGGGACCATATTGTCCCATATGGTCCCACATCATCTTATTTCTTAAAACTCTCTGGGAAATAAAAAAAATAATGATAAAAAATAGTCAATGGATCTATGGTGAATGATTTTAAGCTGATTTTTTACAAAGACAACTCTTAGAACAAAAATCCGGTCATTGCATACCCTACAGCAGGGGTTTTCAGATCATTTGCTCGGCGGAGCACTTTTTAAAACCGAAAATTTTGACGGAGCACCTACATTTTTGAAAGATTGAAAAACCCGAGTTTTGAAAACTTGATAGTATTTATCGTTTAAACAAGATGTGTCTTGTCATCGTAGTCAATAAAATCAGTCATGAATGGCTACTCTTTGAATAGTCTTGTTTTTATTAACAAAATATGTATCATCAAAAATTAATGATATCAATAGAACAAATTCGCTTTCTTCGATTAGTCAAGCTGTAACAAGTTTGGTTAAATTTGTGTCAGTTGTAGCCTGACGTCTGGTTCCGCGTTTAGTCAGGATCGGTATTTTGTGTTCGTTGTGATGTATGTGGAAAATTCAGACTCACATAGATAAGTTGTGGAAAACGGCAGAAGAATAAATTTTGCTTTATCTTACAAAATTTAAAATTCATTTTTCAGTTGACACCAACGACTTTTTGGATACGAATCTTTCCTGAAGCTTTGAATTTGATGTCATATCTATCAAGCATTTATATTCTTGCGATGTTAATGATTCTGGTTTCTTTGACATATAAATAGGCTGTTCCACGCATTTAGTCTTCGATCTTTTTAGGATTTTATGATATTCTACGGGGAGTTTTGCTGGAAGCTGTTCAACAAATCCTGCGGGAAAACATTGTAATTGTAATTGTAAATGACTTCACTAGACACGTGTACCTGTTAGTTTAAGTTTACACCAAGGAAAACAAAAATAAATTTATCAACGAAAAGTGTGGTGGTTGTCATAATTCTTGGAAATTTTCGGATGATATCATCAAGGTTATTTCTGATTGAATGCTTCTTCAATTCGGAAAGCTGTCCAGGTTGAGCTTTTTGAGAGATTCTGGCCAAAATTTGATTTTTCTCTTAATAGTCATGATTTTGCCGTTTTAATCTAAACTATCTTGCATTGAAAGACTGAAGTCATTATTCAAACAGGCGAGACAACGACTTTCTACGAGATAATCAGCGATCTTCGGTATGAAGTAGTAACGTGGAGTGTTGGCTAACCATCTCTTCGCACAACGCCTTGAATAACCCTGAATTTTTCAGTCGAGCCTTAATAAAGTTGATTATTTTTATGCTTTCGTCCAAGACTTCATTCAAAGATGATGATAGTTTCTTCACAGCGAGTGCATGTCGATGAAGGATGTTATGACTACTACTGAAACTTTTGGCCTTTTCTTTGATCTTGACAACGACTCCAGCAGTATTGCAATTCCCCATGTAATATTGTTGTCTGTAACATAATCATCAATTATTTAGCTTGAAAATTTCAGCCCCCGTCTTGGAAGTTGGCAACGGTTTGCAAAGGAACAAATCTTCTTCGAAACATACAGAACCTTGATAGCGAGCAAATATCATCAGAATTGCTAGTCCTGCTACATATGTGGATTCGTCAAGCTGCATGTCGAATTTTTAAGTTCTCAATCGCTTTTAACATCTTCAGCCATGTAACAAATTCACCAAGAAACCGTGTTTTCAGACATGGGAATCGCGTTTACCAATTCCACTGTTTTATTATCAACCATGACACGGACGACTTCTTGAATTCAAGGTTTGATTAGGTTTTCAGCAATAGTAGCGCTTCTCCAGCTTTTCCAATCGGTAGCTCACTAAGTACGGCGCAAGAACAGACTTTTCATTGAGTGTTTTGCAAACTCAGTCCTGCAACACAACGTTGTTCGATCAAAGCAGTGCACTTTGACAATCCACCATTCTTTGCCAACATCCCTGCAGGGATTCAGCCACCAGTAAAAACAAAGTACCGTAATCCGGGGTAATATTGATCACTTTTTTCAATATATTTCGATTATTTTTTCTGTTAAGGGGAATGTGGCATGTTTTATATTTTTAAAACCAGTACTGGACTCCTATGAACGTAAAACATGGATGAAGAAATTTTTTAGACCTCTTTAAATTTGATTTAAAAATATTTTTCGTCTCTGTTCAGAATTTAATGTTTTGGGGTGACATTGATCAGTCTCTATTCTGACGGTATTAACGAGTTTTCTTGATCATAAAGGATACAAAACACCTTCATAATATTTACAAATGCTAGTTTATCAATAAAACCTTGATTTTTAACGTTTTATTTTAAAAATATGTATAATGGAAAAAAGAACTATGATGCTGCCTACATTTAGGGGCATTAAAAAATTATAATTGCTAAATAGTTTGAACTTCGAAATACAAATGAAATTTTCACTTCACACATCCCCCTAGGCCCTCCCACTATTTCCATTTTAATTTTTTCTTCAAATTTAACGATGTGATAGGGTTCCTATCCATTTTTCCACTACGGGCTTACTCTTGGAAAATGTCCTTAATTTTTAAATATCAAAAATTTATCATAAATGACTATAAAAATAGCACTATAACTGTTTATATACAAAGAAAACAAGTTGTTCTTTCACATTAAACAACCCGTTTGCTTCTAAATGCTTTTTAAAATCATCAGGAAAGCTGTTTGTTTGCGAGCCTTGGAAAAATAGATATTTTAAGATTTTGAGATTAGATTTTTTTACTAACAGATAAAAATGTAAAATGCAAAGCAAATTTTGCCAATTTGATACTCAACAAATAGGCTTTCAAATGTAGAAAACAGTTTTCAAAAATTCAAACTATTAACTGAGTTATTGATGATAATGTGGAAGAGTTTATTGTTGGTCAAATTTACCCCGGTGATCAAAGTTACCCCGTTTTACGGTAAACAAAATTTATTCGTTCGTACTATATGCCCTGTGAATTTTTTTCTCATGTTACGATAAAAATGAAACGATAAAAAAAATCAGAGTTTTTCAAAGTTGGTTTATGATTTCGTTGCGTACGTCGCGGAGCACTTTCAAAAGCTTCGCGGAGCACGATCTGAAAACCCCTGCCCTACAGTAAAACAGCTTCATAGACTCATCTATCCTTTTTTATAACAATCATACCAGATCTGTTAGCTAGCGCAGCATCCTATACGACACAACGTAGAAGTCAGAACCCAATAAACTGTTGATCAGTACACACTCGTTCCGTTTGATCCTTTTTCCTGTGTCTGATCGTCGCTAAAAATAAATTTCTGTCCATCCGAACCGTCGCGTTTTTTATTCGTCCAATATAAGTTTGTCCAGTTCATTGAGTGTAAATCAATTGTCCCCGAAAATCCCCGATCATCCAATTCCGGTAAAAACAACAGCTATTTTCAGCCGCACTCGAAAACAAACAAATCTTATGAGTTTCCTAAATAATACACTAAATCGAATACTTATGCATTATGGGGATTTTTTTTAACCTGAGCTACCGTTTCTTCTTAAATATTTCTGATGATTTTTTGTTCTTCGACTTTTAATAACGTGAAAATATATTTAAGAAGAACATTTTTCACAAATTGTTCTTAAGTTTCGTAACGAGTTTTTAAAACCATACAATTTGGAATTATCGGTTGTTGATAAATTAGAGAGATTCAACGGATTGTCAAACTGGCACTGTTTGAACTGAATTTGAATCTAAACGGGCCATTGAAATCAGTGCTCCAGATGCCCTTGGGATGTCATGTTTTTTAATGGATCACAATTATCTTCCGGCAAAGATCCAAGTAACCCATTTTTTTATGGATCAGCTGCTCCTGAAGCAGGTAAATCACCTGGTCCAAACAGAACAAAGCCTAGTAGGCGAACAGAAAACATCAAACGCCATAGGCTTAGCGCAGGGAATTGAGAGATAGAAAAATTTAAATCAAAGGAAGGCTCAGGTTAGGAGAAGGTCACGAAAAAATCTAACTCTAGTTGTTAAATAGAAAATCATCAAAAATATATTTTTATTTTTTTTATTTTTTGTAAACTATCCTAAAGTTGGATTCATACCGTAACAAGGTTTAAACTCGTTGGATCAAAATTGGACAAAGTAGACGTTTTGAAAAAGTAACCTCAGTTGCATAGAACAGCATTACAAAAGATGTTGACGTACCAGTATAAAAAGAGAAAAAGGGAGCAAAAAAAAACTAAACGAGAAGCAACCCATGAAAGCCGGGGAGTGTCACTATGGTGTGCTTTATTTTGCATTTGCATTGAACTCTGCAGGCAAACCCAAGTTGTAGGCCTCGCAAAAGTGACACAGATTCTGCCACCCGCAACCGCAACCAAAAACATGCATACACAAATGTCAGAAATGGGACGCACTGGATTTTTTCTTGCTTTCAATAAACTGTCGTTTTCTTTCAATTTTCCTCCTTACCCTCAAATCACCTTCTTCGAATCGGAGCCGCAGACAGCTGGGCGTCGAAGAGTTTAGCGATTTTGCGAGATAGCAACCTTCCTACATAGGTAGCTATTTACTCATTCATTCGTAAGTCAAGCTTTAGCGAAGCTCGAAGGGATGGAAGGTAAACAACCGTAAAAAACTCTCAATGATCAGCTTTTCTTTTCCTGCGTCATTGCGCATTGCTCAGCTGGGTTTGTTTACCGGAACGATCGCGGCAAGCGTTGAATGGTTTTATGTTTTTAAAATCACTGTCAATCAGAAGCCATGTGACGCGCGCTCTCAGTCCTAACCAAGGTTGCCGAAATCAGAGAAAAATTTTAAAGTTCCTCAGAATTTTGAGCAAATTTAATTCGCAAAACCTGTGTAACGGATCACAGAATTTTGTAAAAATTCACAGATATTACAAACTTTTTTATTTTATACGTATTTCCAGAACTGCAAATTCGATGTCCAACTAAATTAAGGATTTCTTACTTTATTTTTGAAAATCATGCCAGGATTGGTAATGTTAATTAATTTTTCTAAAATGAAATGTAGAAAAGTCACATTTCTTCGTGACTTTAAAATAAAATGCTGATTCCATCACAGAACACCTTCACAAAATATTTGGGCATAATCACAGAAAATTAAATTTTTTTTTTTCGAAAAAAACACAGATTTTTTTTTCGGCAACCTTGGTCACGGCCTACTTGATTCTTGAGACGAAAATCGAATGCCTTCT
>NW_026598551.1:0-25000 GCF_029784155.1 Uranotaenia lowii | reverse complement strand
GTTTCTTCCACTTGTCGTCGTCGAACGAAACGGGGCGCGCGTATTCCAATTCCAGAACCTCTGCTCTGTGTGAAGCAAAGATGGAACGCGGACGGACCGTAGTCTTTGCAAACAACCTCGGTTCGGTTCAGTAGTCGCTGGTGTGTCGTCAACGTATGACGGCAAATTTGTTTGCTCTTCGTACGTTATTGCCTTGAGGTTTCCATACACACTTCTGTGACTTCTGCCTCGAAGACCAACGGACATCAACAAATTCTACGACGGTGTAAAAGTTTTTCGACACAAAAGTGTTTCGTCGAATAACTCAACTTCTATTGTTTTCTTTTTGGTTAAGGGAGACTTGTGTTTTTTGGGGGAATACTCAGTGTTGTTTTTTTTTGTTTTCCCATAAACAAATCAAATGCGAAAGCAAGAACAAGTGCAGTGGACTCAGGCGAATGTAAACGAGAGTGTTCGTTCAAGAATTGCTCAACAAGTTCGTCAAGCAAGAACCACAAACAAGGATGATATGATAATTGTGATTGGTAGGAGGCTTATGATTGTGTGATCGTTTGAATATATTTTGCAATCAAAGTAAAGTGTTGACGGTGACCCTATCTCAACCGTCCGAAAAAAAAAATCAGGAATAAGTTTCTTTCCACAAACATCTTAGAACCGGTTTTTCTGTTGTGTGCGACGAGAAGCCGGAATTAAACAGCCGCCCGCGAAGAGAAGACCGGAACGCGTAGTAGTAGCGTATCAGCCCACACGAATCTTCGAGTTTAAGAGACGTCGTCGTCGCACGCTCGCGAATTGATGAGATTTCAGGGATCGACACAGCCACACAGTGTTTGGGGAATTGTGATGTACATACCTACAACAGGAAGAGTGTGTCTTGTAAACTGCTGCTGGCTGTCTTGAAGATCCAATAAAGATCATAGAATTCGTACAAGTGCGACCACCCCTCGAGAGAGAGCAAAATCAGGATCATCAACTTTACTTGCGAAAAATTCTGTACAAATTGGAACGTGTTGAAGAAAAACAGTTGAAAAAACAGAAAAAGTGACGGTTAAAGGTCGCCAATTGTTTGACCCTATCAGTGTGTGGATTCCAGGTAAAAATTAGTTCATTGGGGCTACCTAAGAGATCAAACGGGAGTGTTTTTCTTTCTTTTTTCTCGCGCCGTTCATATAATTCCGCCTGTTTACCTGCCAGTAGAGCATGTTGTATACTAACCAGCTGTACAAGTAAGCGACGCGAGTGTTCGACAACAGTCTATAACATAACTCTTTTCGCGCCGTTTCCCTCAACTGGTAAAGTACCACACCACCAGAAAGCCGGAAAAAACTTGTGTAAATATTTACCTCCAACGCGTACGAGAATAGACGGGTGAAGTGATTTATCGCTCGACTCGACTCGGTACAGAAAAACCTGTAGGAAGAAGTCGGTGCCGCGAACGACGAGAAATTGCATAAACCAGGCAGAGATTGTCGACCCGTTTCCGGGTAGAAGTGGTGCCACACAGTGCGAAATGAGGACGTAAAATGGCATACCAGGAACTGGCGATATTCGGCACATTTTGATAGTTATTTCCCGTGCTCTACGGGACCACACAAAAAAAAAGATTGTGCAACGGACCCTAAACTTAGTGAAAACGGACACTCATTGAAGTGATTGAATCCAGACCCTTAAAGGAGGCGAATTAATTCCCAAGGTAAGTCTTTGTGATCGATTACCCGTACAGTTTGAATCTTAATTTCTCAACACAACACACACCCCTAATCGAATCGCCACGTGATCTTGATAATCCTTTACTGACTCCCTCGCCCGCAATCGCTTTTATCAAATCTCCATTCAACTGTTTCTAATTCAATCAAGTAAGCCATGTGATCCGCTACACACTAGCTAGAGTTCATCAAATCGAACAACAACAACGAACGAACGGCTTGCTGAGATGATGTGCCTTAACAACAACACATTCCTCACTTCAATTCGTTATGCGTTCGTTTTTTCGCTTCTTCTTTTTTTTTTGAAGAATCTGCATAAATTTGAATAATAAATTATGATTGATGAGATTTTCTCACTCGCTTCCTTCGTCACCACCGATCATCGGTTTGAAACAAACGCCAACTAACCGGGAATTCACCAGCCTCCATCCCCCCGGAACAATAGAACTGACTGTGACAATTATCTCAGTTAACCAACCCTATTTTCTTATTTCACCGACGACGGCTACCCGTATCGTCATCTTCCGTATCAAAACCTCTTTGATGATGAATTACACATCCCATCGCGGAGGAAACTCTTGACATCGCTCAGTAATCTGAAGTAAAAAGAAAACGCTGTCACCATCTTCATTCTCAAAAGCCGGAAGCAAGCTTCGTCGTCGGCTCGCCGTGTTGTTGTGTCGTCATTGGAAACAATAGAACGACGCGGCTGTCGCAGTTGGGAATGATTGAATTCATATGTTCGTGTGTAGGTACCTTCCTTCCTATTCGCGTCACACTTCTTGGCTTGGCGGCGGACGCAACAAAAACAACATCAAATAATCGGGGTACCCCAACCGACACCGAGTTCCACTGGACTAGTTAAATTAGAAGCGGCCAAGATGCGGCCATTTTTTCGTCTTCCGACACGCCACATTTCCGACTACCGTGTGGTGTCGCTGCTTCTGTTGCCGCCATGCCACCCGCCCCCGCAACACCCATTTACTACTCTACATAATACGGTACGTGTATGTAGGATCGACGGCTGACTTCTTCCTCCTCGCTGCCCGTCTTAACGTCAGTCGGAAACGGCATAAATCATTTTCTTGCAAACTCCCCGACTAACTAGTGTACACCGAATGTATGTATACTAGCAGCTCGGTAAGCAACTAGTACTCATACGTACACTAAGAGCACTACGTTAGAGTATTTATTTATATGCCGTTTCGTTTTTTTTTTCCTTCTACCGGCTACTACCTACTAACACCGGAGTCTTACTTGCTTTTAACGGCTTGGCGGCGGCTGTTCCAAACTATACTGTTGTTGTGCGATTTGCATATGTGCAACTCATTGCAACCGATAGTCGCAGTAATGTACGGCTGTCTCGGCAATCCAATCACAATCACACACCCCGAGTCCGACTCCGAGTCAGTCATTCGGCGTTGTAAAGTAAGCACAAGTAAAGCGATAATTTATAAATGTGACTCTCATTTCACTTTTCTTCCTCTTCGGTTGCGGCGCGGTTCATCCACCCGCGCCACACCGACCGGCGGCCGTCCGATTGTTTCTCCTCACCTCACACGATTGCAGTTTCAAGCAAGTCAAGTAGCAGGAAGAAAACTTGTTTTTCTTCCTTCTCCCGATTAACGCGGAACCGCAACAACGGTGCCGCATGGAGGCGGTTTGCACTGGATGAGATTATTCTGGGTGGCACGAAAGATTTTGTTTTCGTTAATTTTCCTTTCGAAGACTTCTAGTTGACGTTTTTTTAAAGATTTTCTTGAAAATGATTCCTTTCGAGGAGTTCAAAGAGCCATTTATAACATCCTTGATTTGAAAATTGGCCCGAAATCGGTGTAAACTCGACCCGTTTCGTCGTGCAAAATCGGTCAAAATTGCGTAAAAAAAGGGTCAATTTCTGTCTGGGCTCTACCCGAACAGATTTTGTTTTTGGCATTTTTATTGATATTTTTCGGTGAAATTAAGACGAAATAAAATATTTAGCAATTTTAAAACGTTTTAGGCGTCCTTATTTCAATTATATTTCGAAGAAATAATTTCTTTTTGCAGCGGCCCTGGGATCATCTGAATATTGGCCATTTAAAAAACGCTCGAGACAAGTTTATCTACACACAGATTTCGTTTTCGTTAATTTTCCTTTCATTTCGAATCCTTTCGAAGACTTCTAGTTGACGTTTCTTAAAGATTTCCTTGAAAATGAGTCTCTCAAATTATTCCTTTCGATGAGTTCGAAAAGCCGTTTTTAACATCCTCTATTAAAAAATGGTTCGAAATCGGTGCAAATTCGGCCCGTTTCTTCATGAGAAATCGGTCAAATTGCGTAAGAAAGTGGGCCAATTTCTGTCTGGGTCTACTGTAACAGAATTTGTTTTGGTATTTTTATTGATATTTTTGGTGAAATTAAGATGAAATAAAAAAGCTATTTTAAAACGTTTAAGGCGTACTTAATTCAATTATCTTTCAAAGAAATAATTTCTTTTTTGCAACGGTCCTGGGATCATCTGAATATTGGCCGTTTAAAAAACGCTGGAGACAAGTTTTTTACACACAGATTTCGTTTTCCTAAATTTTCCTTTTGAAGATTTCTAGTTGACGTTTCTTAAAGATTTCCTTGAAAGTGAGTCCCTCAAATTATTCCTTTCGATGAGTTCGAAGAGCCATTTTTAACATCTTCTATTAAAAAATTAGTCCGAAATCGGTGTAAATTCTTCCCGTTTCTTCGTGCGAAATCGGTCAAAATTGCGTAAGAAAGTGGGCCAATTTCTGCCTGGGCTCTACTGGATATTTTTTATTTTTTTGGGCATTTTTTTTTGATATTTTTCGGTGAAATTAAGATGGAATAAAAAAGCTATTTGAAAACGTTGAGGGCGTACCTTAATTCAATTATCTTCCAAAGAAATAATTTCTTTTTCGCAACGGTCCTTTCTGGATATCGGCCGTTCAAAAAAAACGCTGGAGATACGTTTTTCTGCACATTTTGCTATTGCAACCTTAAAAGAAGAAACATAATCAATTAGAATTTAAATTGGAAATCTACGATTTCGAATTCAGGTCCAAATTTAGGATTCGCATTCAAAACTCAGATCTAGAATTAAGAATTCAGATTGAAAAATAAAATCCAATTCAACATTTATAATTTTAGATTCCGAATTCAGATTAAGGGTTCAGATCTAGAATTGACAGCAGATTCAGAATCCCAAAACACAGTATTAAAGTTCAGTTTCAGAATGGAGAATCTTGGTATCAATTTTCGTCTGAATAAGTTTTAGGGGTAATTTTTCGGCTATCAGTGAACTTAAATAGCAAAGACGACTAATTATCTAAAATCCAACGTTTCGATCATCATGGACTGTAATCATGTTAACAAACTTTTATAAATCAGTTCACTAATTATAAAATTGCTATAATTATCTGTTACAATATTTCACAAATAAACTATGGTATTGTTGATATATGTTGTGCCTTAACTTACTGTGGAAAAAGTTTTGCGGTTGAGATTCAGAATTCAAATTCTAAATTCTAAATTCAGATTGAGAATTCAGATTACGACTTTTGAACAAGAAATCCGAATTCAGATTCAGAATTCAGACTTTGAAATCCGGTTTAGAATTCGAAGTCAGAAATCAGATTCAAAAATTCAGATTCTGAAATCCGATTCAGAATTCAGATTCAAAATTAAGATTTAGCTTCAGAATTCAGATTCTGAATCCCAAGAATTCAGATTCAGAACACAGATTAACAATTTCGATTCAAAACTCAGATTTGGAATGCAAATTCATATTCAAAATTCAGATTCAGATTCAGGTCTTGATTTGAAACCCAACCCAACAATTCGAAATTCGGAATACAAATTCAAAATTGAGGATTCAGGATCAAGTTTCATATCATACTTTTTAGAATTTAGAATGTTTCTACGTGAAATTAGTCGTAATCTGACTCATCTTTTTCATTAAATTCGCGTTCATCTTTTCTTTTTGCGTAAAAAAATACTGCAGACCACCCTACTTTGTTTAGAAGCGCTAGTAGGAAGTTGGGAAAATTTTGTATTTTTCGAGTTCTGCACTTTTTTCCCGCTCACTAGTTGCTGCTGCCAATGCTTGTCTTCACCGACTTCGAGGAATGATGCGACTCAGCGACTTACGAAATGCATACAAAAACACATGGTTTTTAGTCGCGAGCGCTGTTTTTCGATTGCAACTTTTGTCCAATAAAATCTTCCAGGAAAAAATCGAACTAATCACATTTTCGTCGCCATTTTCCGGTCGGATGAGCTGCGGATTACCGACAGACAGAGGAAAAAAAGTTCAATCCGACGCACTCGAGAACGTTCAACAGGTAGTTAAACCTCAAAAGCGAGAAAACCATTGCATTGAGCTAATTTGCATATGAATCCCGGCAACAAGTGCCTTGCGCTCCTTCATCTTTTGAAAGAAGCCCATCATAAAATCCCTCTCCAGATCAGAGTAGATCAGTTCACAGGGGCTATTCGGGAATATGTGTCGGTAATGCGTTCCTCTTGAACTTCCTCTTTTCACGGCCCGGCTCAAGCTTTATAGCATTATCTCATCTCGTCCTAGGTTGTGTCCTTCACATTCACACAAGACAAGATCCACTCAAGTGCTTTTCTTTCACCTGTTCATTTGCCCTTCTTGGTTTCCTTTCTGTGATTTTTCTGTTGTTTCTCAAAGAGGACACACGTTAATGCTAATATTATCTTTTCCTGCTCGGCCCTGCCCTGCCCTGCCCTCCCCCCGTCGTGGCGATCCTGATCTTCTAGCAAGTTTCGGAATTGCTTTCCGTCCATTTTCGAGTGAGTGAGAGATAGAGCCGGGGGTAGTAAACACAAATAGCACCTTTTAACCCCGGTGGCGGTCCTCCTTTTTTGCGCTGAGATCCTAGAAAATGACAGGTACATTTCGTTGTTCATCCTCATGGAAAAGGAAGCTCCCATCAGTCAAGAATCTACTTGAGCTGAAGGTTTTCTTCAAGTTTATGACTCTTTCCTCCATGCTTCTTCAACTGTGTTTCGGAGTTTATTGATTTATGAAATGTTTAACGTCGTGTTGTTAATATCAAGTGCCAACAATTATCGGATCCAGTTCGCCTTCCCAGAAAACTGTGAGGAAAAAGGGCGGAAACGGTAACGAAACTAGTTCCTTGGCCGGACCAAATCGGTTCGTACCTCTCGAGGTAACACCTATTTCCTTCTTTAAGTAGTTGACGCATCATTTGTGTACCTACCTCTGCTTTTCGTTATGGACCCATTGATAGTTGAATCTGCATTTCCCACATCGATCCTCGGCCGCCGGTTCGAACAACTAGGTAAAAGGCTATCCCTCAGAATCGGTTATTCTGCAAAAAGAAGACGAAAAACAAGAAAATTAATTATTTATAACCTGCTCAAATGGCAGCCTCCGGACACATGTGACAACTATCGTCGCAAAGTTTTGCCTGCTTGCTACTACACCCCTTCTCGGATGAACAAGTGCTCCGGAACACCTGACACGAGGTTTCCTATTCCCTGGGTCGGGGTTCATCCCTCACTCTATCTAGTTTTCTAGTAGGTAGATGGTATACGTTCGGGTGAAAATCGGAACAGATTTTCGAGCAATAGAAAATGAATTACTCCTGCCCTTCCCTCGTTTTCTTCCTGCTTCTATCGTCGCGTATGGCGATTAATTCGCCCGCCCAGACGTCCTTCTCTCTCCTCTGTCGTGTGTGTCACATGGGATTGCCTCGCACCCCTCACACGCATTCGTTACAGTGTATCATCATCACACATGCTGCCGCCCTAAGGCGTTTTAACAATTTTTGAAGTTATGCAACAACAACAGCATCACCCTCCTCGTCCGTTCAGTCCTCAACATCAACAGGAAGGAAGTTCGGTCCCAAGAACTTCGGTCGGAACCGCTTCTCGAATAGAGAGGGAGACATTCGGAAATGAGTTTCCTCGTCCCTCGACTCCGTCATAACTTCAACTACCGATTCCGAGTACGAGTCAGTCTATACCTATGAATGTTTGTCCGTGTAGTGGCACAGATCCGGGAAATGAAACCGGAATCTGGTCTCTATTCCCTCCCCCTATCCTATGCACTGTTTGTGAAGGGTAGTAAGTGAGTCTGCACCCCTTTCCAGCAGCCAGTCATTCAACTAACCGGAGGGATGGAGGGATTTTCCGGCAACTCTGGCTGAATCGAGCGAGATGAGCATTTATTGTCATCCTCATCCGTAACACATGCGAACAATTGGTCGGAACCATGCGTCGCATTTCCCTAGTCTCCCTTCCTTCAGTCGGTCGGTCGGAAAACCCCGGAGGCACCCGTGAGGGAAATGGGAATATGCACAACCGTACGTACACTTGTCACAGACTCACTCACTGCCTTGTCGGACCGGAATCTGTGTCACATGTAACGAAATCAAATTTCCGCAAATGTTTAAAATCGCGTGCGCCCTCCGTTACTTTTTTTTCTGTCTGTTGCTTTCGTCGTTTTGGGCCGTTTCGAAAGATTTATTGTTAGAAATTCCGGCTGAATAGCAAAAAAAAGTGCACCACTCGATCAACAGATGTAAGAAGTGGAAACGAAAACAATAAGCCGCCGCTTATCTCGGACTCGGACTCAACTTAAGTTTACGTCATCCTCCTCATCAGAGCCGGAACCTTCCTTTTTTTCTTCTTCGAGCACAATCCGCAATTGATTAGTGGAAGCTCTCGGACCGATTGGCGGCTATTATCAGGAGCTAGCCGCCGCCGGTCAGCAGTGGAGGGAAATAAAAATTGAAACGATAAGGGAGAGTTCACCGTGAGGCTTCTCGTGTGCAGCTAGCTAGCTAGCTCATTTGTGTCTTCTTTAGGCCTACCCTGAGGCCTGAGGCGGTAACATTATATGGCTGCTGCTCGATGAACCGCGAAATATTGCCCAGATTGCATCTTCAAACAAAACGGTCACTCCTGTGGTGGTGATTGATAACAGTGTCATTTTTTGCTACAAATTAAATGTCTTGAGTCATTCGCCTTTTTTTCCTAGTTCAAGTTTGTAGCCGGCTCGAAGGACCAATTTTTTTCTTCCATTTTTACTAAGGACGGTTGAAGGATAAAATTTCATTAGTAATCGAGGATTTTCATCCGGCTTGAAGGACCATGTCTTTTTTCATGTTTGAATATTCGAAACGCTGTGAAAAATTACTTTTAAAAGTCACCCTAAAAATTATACATGTAGACCTTAGATTCAAGTTAGAGTTGATTCGAAAGACCAAATTACCTCATGATTTGTGATCGTTGATGTATAGTTGGCTCGAAGGACTAATGTTGTAGTTTCTGCTAAAAAAACGTTTAGAACCAAATGTTCAAAATAACGACTACAGATTCTAAACTCAAATCTAGTTTCAGACAGCTCCAAGTGTTAAATTTTGTATTTTTGAGCCATTTCTGATTGTGGATTGATAGCCTGCTCGAAGGACCAATTTTTAGGATTTCTGTCCACCATCAATTTTTAAATTTTGTATGGTTAAACGTTAAACTTACTACTGAACAGAACGCAAAGAATCGATAAAAAGTTAAGACTATGAAAGTTCCAGTTTCAGATTTTTGGTTTTGTTAGCTTGTATTCGAAAATAGAGGTGTTTTTCAAAAAAAAAAAAAAAAAAAAACAATTCACAAACACCACCGAAAACCTTACAGCGAATCAAACAACAGCTTCCAAACGTTTTTCCTAGTTAAGCCTGTCAAAAGCCGCAAAGAATAATATTTCTGAGGAAACCAACCCAGAAAAAAACGATTGTTTGTTGAAATAATATTTCAACTGACTTCCTTTTTTCAAACATCGTTGATCATCGTTGTCCGGTGATGACTTTTGTTTTGTGTTTCACAAAACCGGAGACCAATCGATGTCGAGTACAGGAGGAGGGGCGGA
Source organism: Uranotaenia lowii (assembly GCF_029784155.1). NCBI lineage: Eukaryota > Metazoa > Arthropoda > Insecta > Diptera > Culicidae > Uranotaenia > Uranotaenia lowii. The sequence goes on along the minus strand of NW_026598551.1, from coordinate 15,384 downwards.
ACTTTTGGGAAAATAGATACACTGAAAAAATAACAACAACACCAACGGACGGAAAAAGCTAGAATCACTAGAATAACATTGACGAAGTTTACTTAGAAGTAACAAACCGGAGCGTCAATTTTCCGCCGGATCTCTACTGATCGATGCACCAGCTGCAATCGATCGAGGACTTAAGAAGGAAGGCCTATATGAAAAAAGTGTCAAAAATTGAACTTTGCTCAACTCGAGCATTTATTATTCTTTGTCGAGGTTCCAACTAGGAAGGGAGAGATCGAAATAGGAAAAAAAAACTCTTCGATGCAAACAACACCTAAATAAGATTTGTTGTTGAACGAGTCTCGTTTTTCTCGGAAAGGAGAAGATGAAAAAAGCAACTATAGACAACCAAAACTAGATCCATTTAAGGTCCTTTATTTGTGTGAATAGCTTTTCCATTCTCACTTCACCGGCTTAAGGCTAGGACAATAACAGGTCTTGAAATTTCATCTTGGGACCCAAACGAAGAAAAAACAACACCAAAAAGAAGGATCTCTTCTAAGATTACCGAATTGTGTTGTGCCAGAGAGTTTTTCGGGATCGGATCGGATCGTTCGGGGTACCAAAGCGACCATCAGAGTAGACCCTAGAATCGAGCAAGAAAAAAAATGATCATTGGAATGTAAGATCTTCCTTTGTTTTCATTCAACTCGAGCCAGAGAGACCCCGTACAACGAAAAGCCGAAAAAGAGGCTTTAGTCTCGGGAGGAAACGGCTCTGCTGGTCAGCCGAAGAAGAACCAACCCGAAACAGAAAAGGAGGTCTTTCTTTCTGCTTACTTTTTTTTGGCTTTTTTGAGGAACGATTTTTCATCCCATGCTGCGTAAAACGTTTTCTCCACTTTTTTGGGTTCATCTCACCGAAGCTTGTCCTCATCCGTTGTCCATCCTTCCCGGGTGTTCCCCCCTTCGGTGTTTCCGTCGTCGTTGTCCGTCTTCCAGGTTGGTAACGCTATTTGAAGAAAGCATCCAAGAATTAAAAGACGAAGCCCAAACAGTTTTCGGGTTTTTTCCTGCTCTTCCTCCTCCTCAGACTCAACTCTTCTTCATAGAAGAGAAGCCAGAAATGGATGATGCTCGTAAAGTGTTATTTACCTTTTAGATTTGAAGTTTTTTTTCCTCCGGTCGTATCCCCGCGTCCAATCTCGGGACAGCGAAGGGAAGCAGCGGCAGAGAAATTGGATGCGGTCTGGCTGGACCGCGGCGGCGGCAAGTTCCGCCCGTTTGACTGAATCCAGCCAGAATGTGGCACATCATCATCAACGGCCTCATCTGGTTTGCTAACCAACCAACCACCAAATCAACGGAATGAACGCAACGGAACACAGTGGAGGTTAATAAGAAGGCGCAAACATCATAGCGAAATAAGCTACACAAAACAGTTGCTGCTCTTGATGTTGATGATGCAGATACTAGAAAGAGGAACAGGAGAAAGATGCTCCTGCTAAGGTCATCTTCATGTGTGTGGAAGAGTTAGCCAGGGTCCCGGAGGAAAGGAATTTAAATTTGTGATAATTTTAATCGCCACGAAGATGGTTACCAACAGAAGGTGGAATGGAAGAATCTCCACGCCACCTCCCCGGGGCCGGGGTCTTTCGAATTGTTCGAAAACTGTAGGGAACATGATTTTCCAAATTTGAGTTCCTTCTAACTCTCGGGAGCCGTGCATGATGCGGCTGGCTGCTGGATAGTTTTCGGGTTCTACACCATGATTTCCCATTTCTCTTCCCATGCACAATGACCCTTTCTCGTCTCCGGTCGTCCTGTAGTCTGGTTTCCAGAACGAGAAATTAAATTGATTCCACAACAACACATCTTTCCACAACTTGTTATTACATTAGTTAGTCCGACGAAAGAGTACAATACCCTCTATAGGTAATCGAACCTTTTGAATTTTCTCATGTTTTTTTTTCAATCGGAACATCACCCTAAAAAGAAAGAAAATTAAAAACTTCCAACATGGAGTAATTAATATAAATAAACCACGCTGTCAACAGCTTCCGTTTTCCATTATTTCCGCAAACAACAAGGATCCAACAATGTTTACAAATTTAGAATATCCGCTTGAATCACCCCACAGGTTGCTACCCAAAAAAGGCAGCAAAATGCAAAGCTTGCGCGCCCGGTCAAAGTGCAATTAATAAAATTATTAGCCACCGTTTGCTGCTGATTCAGCAAACTTCGCGGCTGAGCTTCTTCGTGATGGTCGGTCACACACATCGCCGCACAGAACCGCTACCCATGCAATACTGAGTTAACTGACTGCAGCATAAACACATCGTGCCGCCGCCGCCTGCTTAGCAGTCCCTTCAACTGACGTTTATCGTCAACCAACCGTTTACTGTTGGTCGTTGTCAGACGGGACAGAAAAAAACCGATTACTGTTCAGTTATCGAACTCCGTCGATGCCACCGCACCAGCAATCGTAACAAGTACTAGTAGGCTATGAGAATAACGCTAATCATGTGTCGATCGATCCGTCCGACGACGGGCAAAAGCTCAAATTACCCAATGTGTCCGCTACCTCCTTCCAATGAAATTCAATATGGCTGACTCATAATTGTTCCCCCCGGGAACCGGGAACCGAATCGAGCAACGGGGCAAGGAGGCGCTGATGCGTCCTGTGTGTCGTCTCCTATACTATCCGTTCCATATATCCAATGTCTTCGACGCCTGGTGGTAGCCCTCTTGAGATTGCTCGATTGCATAATTTGAGCCGGCTAGCGAGCCCAGCTAGCAAAACTTGTTAGTCGCGAGAATCAGCTGATTAACGCGCGCTAGGCGCCCTTTCTTCAACTTAGAGGCCTCGAAAACTTGTTCGGTATCTTTGCGACAAATGTGGACAACCCCCTTTTGAAAGGCACTCACTATCAGTGGATCCGGCCAGGCCGGATTAGCACTTGGCATGCTCTACTTCGATTCCCGGTAATAATTGCGAATAACAGACGAGTCCACCGACTGGACCAGGCGGATAGATAACGTTAAACTGTCGTCCGTTCTCCTTGCTGCGCTAAACGGTAAAAATAAGTAATTATCGTGATCCCGTCATAACAACAATTGTCCTCCCGTAGACAGAAATACACACAAGTACACGCGTTTTCTACAATTAACTTTATGACAGCATGAGTTTGCAATCGTTTGCGGTTGACTTGACGGGCTGCTGCGATTAAGTGTCACATTCTTACTCACATCTCCAAGAATAAACAGGAACCGAATAGTCGTTATCAGCTTTGGTACTCTCTGCTGTCGACTTTGTTATGTGTGAATAGGTGAGACTATCGAAATAGGGTTTGAAATGAAGACGTTCTTAAGACTATTGAAATAATCCAAAACATTTTTCGAGTAAAACCGTGAAACAAAATCCAACCAGTAGACTTTGAAACTAAATTTATCAACGCAGGTTTCAGTGGTGTGGTGAAAAGAGTAGTCTTCTTGACAAGCAGTTCCATCACAAAGCTGTGCAGGATTTCTCTTCCAGGTGGACACGTTGATCCATTCCGTGTGTAGATACTGAGGCTTCCCATTCCGAAAATAAACTATTTAGTGTGGCTCGTGGCCGCATCGAAAGTAACTTTCTCGGAAATCACCTTCTCCGCCTCGATCTCCAGTGGCACATTGTAGCTGACCTGAAACATCTCTGATGGAACTGTTGATATTTCTTTTAACAGTTTTAGTGAAGCACTTATTAAAACAAATCTTAAGTGAAATTGAAATGAGCTTTTATTGTATCAAATTTCCCGGTGTTTACTTCATCAATTCCCTCATTCAATCAGCTGAATCAATTCAAGAAACCAAACAAACAATAACCTGACGACAGTGGGTGTAGTTCCGGGGGCCTTTATCCCACACAATGTTATCTCAGAAAATCCAACCAGGAAAAACCCGAACCTGCTGCAGCCGCGCTGCCACTGTCAGTCAGTCCAGTCCAGGCGGCCATCGACCATCCCGACCCGACCGGCCATCCACCGTTTTCGATTGGGCGCTGCTATCAACAGCAAACGGCTTCCTTATCAGCTTCCGTATTGTCCGCGAATGTGTTCCTATCTTATCGGTGTTTTCCTCGATCAATCTACTAACTACTGGAGCAGCAGCAGAGCTACTTACTACTACTGAACCTTTGCTTTTTGGAATCGACTTGTCAGTCGCACTGACGTCAGCGAAAAATTTACTATGGGGAGAAAGTCTATAGCCACCGATTGTTTACTACTCGATCAATCACATCCGTGTATGCTCATCAACTCCTTCTTCTCCTAGCAGGGAAAAAACGGCGTAAGGGGTTCGCCTCCCATAACTGATAAGCGCCCATAATCAAGCGTTCAAGCAGTAATTTTCTAAGGAACGGGTTGTACCTTTGCGAGAAGAGAAATAACAGGCCAGTTCCTGTTCTAGCCAACCGTCGTTGGCTGCTGCCAACAGTAATTAAGAAGATGAAGAAAAACCACTACCGAGTCGAGGTTACTGACATTTCAAGGTTAAAGATCCCGTCAACGATTGGCATCGCCGCCGCCCAACACACAACATAGCCTACTGCGAGCGCAAAACACATTTCATAAGGCAGAGCGCGATCAAGCTAGCTAGCCAGCCTAGGAGAATAAAAAACCAAAAAATCCTACAGCATCCACGACAACAGGGCTGTGGATCCGGAGAACCTGGCTTCGAAAGAGAATACGCAGATTAAGATTTAAATTTCGCCTCCTCCAAAAAATTGTTCAAAGGAATAACAACAACGAAAACAAACCTAGACCCCGGACAGGTTATGTATGATGGCTGGACGCCGTTTTTTCAGCTATGGTAATCAAATTCTGGATGGAGGATGGAAGAAAGAATGTTGTAGACACACGGAAGATTTAAAAGCAGGTTTTCTTCAGTTCCTGATCGCTCGTTCCTCGTCCGCCCGTTCTTCGGGTTGTTGAGGCTACTGATGACGGGACGATAATCATGAACAGGGTTACGACGAAAGGATGGAAAGAGGGGAAATTTTTTTCTTATGAAATGCGTTTGAAACATTCAACCTTTTCCAGAGGAGAAGTCTTTCCCTTTGTGCTAACAACCACCGAATAAAAAACAGAGCTGAAGCACTTTTTTTTTCTAATATAGAAGCTGTCCGTTAGAATTCATTTTCGGCGAACTACTCTTCTTTGTTAGAGATGGAATCTCTAGGGAAGGTAAAAAAAAACGTACAAAGCTGGAATAATCTTGAGCCATTCAAAAAAGTCATTCTTCAAATGGAAGCTTAAAATTAACTTAAATTTTAAAGTGAACGAGAGCCAGAGCGCGAGATCAATAAGCGTATCAATTGGCGCTCTGGCGATGTAACGGGCTTCCGTCTCCGTACGTGCGTGTATGTCTATGCTGCGCGTGTCGTGCCTCCAAAACGCCATCAGACTACGGTTAGTATTTCTACCTGCCTACCCGTTTTTTTTGTTCGGCTTCGCTCGACGTAGTAGTCGCTTGAAAAGAATAACGGAAATCGCGAGCGTTCCAAGGATAACCAGTCACCGCCGCCGTCCTACGGCAAGCGTGTTTGGAACCGGCAGTGGTAGTAACGCTGGTTTTTTGCCTCTGTCTTTACCGATCCCCAGTCGGTAGGTACTACTCAACTCAGACGAACGACTCAGTGCGGTTAGGCTAGGGGAGAGGTGTGTGTATATGCATTCTCCTTTTAAGAAGCGGGTACTAGAATGGCATGTACGCGACACACCGTCATCAGCGGTGGCAAGAAATACAGTTAAGCCGGTTGTTCTTCCTTCTATAGCGATACATCGATTACTATCGCGCCCCTCTCGCATCGCTTCGCCCTTCCTATTCTCCAATAGTATTCAAAAGTGTAGGCAGCTAGCTGTTGGCTGCTTGTTTACTAATCTTGTTGGGTGTTTACTTTTCCATAGATTTTTATCGTGATTGTTGTGTAAATATTCGTACCACCAAGCGCTAGCTCGGAACAGCCAATGAGTGTAGAGTTCCGCATACGTAATCAATAAGATTTCTTTCTGCACAAATGATTGCACGTCCATTGTTGTTCTGGTTGATGCAGCCCAATCTTTCGCTCGATATTTTGTCTGCGCATTTAACCAAGAAATCAAAATAAAATAAAACATCCGTAGACACATTTCTTTCCGGGACAATCTGCCCACCCATGTGCACCTATCTACTCTCTTTCTCTCTAGCTAGACAAAACTACTTCCTGTTTCGGTATTATTGGAAACATGGCCCCGCAGCCGGCTGCCAGTTAGAACGTGAATCATCTAAAGTTTCCATACGATCCGGTTCTTACCGACCACGAAATCAAAACGCTTGCAGGCCTCAGGCAATCTTTGAGGGAGACGGGCAACCGGTATTGGTTGTAAAGAGGCGGGTGTGAACGAGCAGTTATTTTAAGCCGCAAACTACTACTGGTGCTGGTGCTGCTGTCGCTCCTGGGATATCTCATATTTCCGTGTCTGCATTCTTTGCGCACATTCGCGACAAGGCACCCAACCCCTACGCCGTTCCATCTTTTCTTAACAAACCACACCTTCGCCTTTCCCCATTCGATACGGATTTCCTGGCTTTTGCTCTAAGCCGATGATTAGCGCAAAAAAGGTCCCCGTTATTCGGAACATACATATGACGTAATCGATCCATTTAAAAAACATCATTCGCCAAAGTCAATTGGTGTACCCATCATCGACCGGCATGATCTTAACTGATGGGTCATCTTCAGTCGCGCCACAATAACCGCATCGATTCCGCTTCCTACTGCTGCTGGTTCACGCTGTTCTTGTCTTGTTTTTTTAAGCGCCTTTGCTACTTGGTTACTTCTACGACCGTATATATCTCATTGAGTGTCTTTCATTTGCTCTACAGACATCATCAATCCATTCTCTTCCTGGATTCGAATTCTTTTCCTGATGGCACACCACCACTACCATTACCATAAGCCATTTACGACAGGGCGCGCCGCACCGCGCCGTGCCGCCTCGCAACCAAACAGAATCACAAGCGCGCTTGTATAAACTAATAAGCGAATTTGCTAATTCAAAAGTATATTATTCATTCTCTCGCGCGACGCTTCCGCCTTCACCGAGCAAGCAAGCTCGATATGAACGAGCGACTTCAGCCATATAGTTGACTCAAATCGCACAACCAACCAGCAACAAACCATGTGTCGTTTCCTTCTTCCTTGACAGCACGCTCGCTCGCTGCTCCGCGTTGACCAATTCGTCCAGCCAGCCAGATCGCGCCAACCAAACCGTACGGTACAATAATACCTACCGGCAAGCAAGCAACCGCACAATCACGCAAAGCGCGATTTTCCGTTCGGCTGTGTGCTCGCACTATTTTCCTTATTTTGTGTATATATTTCAGTTTTCTTACGTAAAACAACCCTTCGCGAGCCGCCGCAACGCAAACCCCTACTCGTCGCCACCCACCACAGATGACGGAACTTGCTTCTTGAGACAAAACTCTTGACTTCTCGCCACTGCCGTCGCCAGCCGCCAGTCACCACCTTCGTCGCACGTCCAAGAACAGAACATTATTTTGTCTTTTACCGATTGTTTGTGTTTTGCTCTCCGGCAAGCTGTTGCTTTAGGTTTACGACAGCGAGTCATGCCGGCTTTGAGTTTTTCCGAGTTCTTCCGTATCTTCTCCTGGGACGGATAAAGCTTACTCACTCGCGAAAATCTGCTCGCTTCGCTCGCCGCGTGCTTCAAACGAAACAGGAAATACTCTTTTTTTCTCTCTCGCAAAATTCAACTATTAGGAACCATCTACTACTACCAAACATCGAGTTGAGTACACCACGCGCTCTGCCGGCATCGTCGCTGCCGAGGAGCAAGAAAACGATTACCGACCTATAGACAGACAACAGAGGGGTTTCTTGGTTCGTATGCCATTTCGTAAGAATAAGATGCATCTCGAGGAACTTCTATCCATTCGAATGAATCTTCAGCCCAGCGTCGTACGTAACAGCTGAGGAGCAGCAACGCTATACGACATGTATGAACCGGGAACGGTTTCCTCGAAGTTCCGCGCGCGGTTTATTCAACTTGGTTGGGTTGGTTGTGTCTTCTGCTGCTGCTGCTCGTATGTGATCCGCAAACCTCTTTTTTTTGCTGCCGTGCTTCCTCGCTCTGCGCCTCTGTGTTTTGTGATTGTTTTCTTCTGCAACGTAATCGTCCATAAGCAAAGCAAACGTCTGTCGCTCACTTCACCGTTGTGCCGTCGACGTCTTCGTCGTTGTTTGTAAAGCCGGAAATAACTTATTTGCAATTTGACCTCGGCAGAATGTAATGTGCGCGGCGCGGTTAATGGGTACGTGTCTCTTCTTGTTATGTGGGTGTGTTGGTTCATCGCCGTATTGGGGTGAATCTTCTCCCCGTATTCTTTTGTTGTTTTGTTTGCCGGGGACTTTGCCATTTTTATTTGTGGGGTTTTCTCTGCATCTGGCGGGTTGTAAATCAAATGGAATTTTTGTCCAATGGACATCACAGTCTTAAATTACAACTCACGGCTTTAATCCAGTTGAGATGAATTGGATCGATTTGAGAAAGCAGATTTGATATGGACTCTGACAAAGTTTCACAGGAAACTTTCGGGAACTGAGTCGATTCCATGTCAGATTAACAAGTTATTTACTACATGTTATGCTTATGCTTATGATACATGCGCAGCCAGATCTTGTCGGCATTCCGGTGAATAGTAAAAATATTATTCATGTTATTTAGGCCGGGTCCACTGTGCAGAGACAACAGGAACACAGGGGAAGAAGTAACGTAGAAAACAGTACCATACGTTTCGATAATAAAATATTATTATTTAAATGTTTATGGTGAGAGCACGATACCTAAAATTTGTTATGTTGCTTGGTGTGAATCCTGGAAAATTGCATTTGCATATAAATTCAAAATTGTTCCGTGAACGGTGTTTCAATTATAAAGCAGAATTCAAAAACGTTTTAATGAAGAATTGGATTTATATGCACCATCATCTCAGATCTTTGACCTTGGATATAGCGCCACTTCTCGCTCCTGAAAAGAAATGTGAAATTCTACTGCTTCCGACTGTTTTCGGAGAGATGTGAGTCAAACAATTCTTCATCGAGCACTGCCAAAGCTTATCGTTTGTTCTTCCAGCGAAGAAATACTTACTAAAATCAAACCACATTTGACGTGCGTTGTTGACCATCCGAATTCAATCAATGTTGTCCACTTGAAAACACCATCTTTGTTGATCGCCTTCGAATTTGTTCTCTGAAATAAATAAAAAATGCATGAATGAATTGAATCTATTAAAATTTTAAAATAATTGGGAAATTATGCACGTTCTCCATACTCCTCGAATGCATAACAATGATAACAATATGTCAGGTGAAGGAAGGAAAAAAACATTAGCGATTTTTTTTTCGACATCTTCATTTCCGCTTTGAGCACGCCTACTGCTCAACATTTGATACGGAACGGGGGGCACACATTTGCGAGCATTTGTTTATAAACTCTACATCAGCCAGCAAAACCCCCTTTCGCTCATTTTCTCCCTGGCTCTCGCTTGTCTGTATCTGGGAGTACCAATACTTTCCGCAGAGCGGTCGATGCAGGGGGATTCTGGGTGCCGGAAGTGTGCTCCAACTTTCGTCTCACCGTCGTCATCATCATCGCAACTCTCTCCCGTTCGTTGGAAAGTGTACCGGCAAAGGACAACCACCACCACCGGTATTTATAGATTTAGTACGAGTAATTTCCGGTCGGTGATATAAATTGAGGAAATTGATTTTTGATCTGCTTTTCTGTTCTCCTCATCCTGCTCCGAAGTCAGCCGTAAGTCAGCTCACATCCGGTTTTGGGGATTCCAGTAGTGTGGTAGCGCAAATTTTAATCCGCTTTACATACGAATGTATGCACACAGCGCCATAGTGTAGGTTCACATTCCTCTCTCGGTCTTTTGGTACAAACGCACGTAACCGCAGCCGAAAAATGGTCGGTTATTATTTTAAATCGACCGACAAGTTAATTAGAGGAAGCAGACGTGAAAAAAACACAACGGTTATACCACAAAAATTCCTCAACAACAGCCGTCACCTTAAGCATGACTGGCATGGCATGTCTCATGCTATACCTACTCGCTCGGTAGATCAGAGAGCAGGACGACGACGACGGTGAAAGATGCACAACCAAGATAAATGGCGGACCGAAAATCAGAGACGACGACGACGACGGTGCTTTATAGCCGCAGCGATCGAGCATTCCAAGTACGGAGTGGCGAACGGAGTGAATAGTGAGCCGAAAATTGAAATATTAAATTTTATTCGCCATTTCCGCTTTCAATCTTGGGAGCGTCGTTCTTCGTGTCACTCGATTATTGTCGATGATGATCTTCGTCGATGATGGTTATTTTGAAAGGCACACAAACCGGGCCACATAATTTATCCTAAAAATTAAGCGACCTAAAACTGAGTGAATAAAGCGATAGATATTTCAGGACCATAAGCTGCCGAATTTGCGAAATTTGCCTTCGAGCGTCATAGCCCTACAGGCCGCCATAAACAACGGAAAATATTAGTAGCCCGGAGGGCCGAAGAGAACTCGAATCCATTAGCATACAGCTAGCCGGTGCTTGAACCTGTCGCAACTCGTAACAACGAAACATAAGGAAGAGAATGTCGTAAAGGGGCGCAAAATTCTTCTTCCTCTAGCAGCGAAGAAGCGGCGTGGACACGGCTTAACTTGACTTGATTTGTCTGCGCGTACCCATCGTACCTCCTAGCGCAGCCGGCTGACTCAGACTTGTTGTTATTAATAGCCACTAATTAATTCCGGTGTCGAAAAACTAAAAACCGGAGCACAATTTCCTGGCGACTCCGGGCAACGTATCCGCGCGCCAGGTACTGACTGGTTGGTGGTTCCGCGATTTAAATTGGACACACACAGGCAGCGGAAATCTGCCTGCAATTTTCAGCCCCGTCGATCAATACCGAACTGATCATCGCAAAGAAGATTTTGTGCAGTAAATTCATATTTTGGGTTAACTTGTCAACAAAAACAAATTTTATACTACCTGAATCACCGCTTTAACGTTTCCAAAGGCAAAACTCTAAGACTCCCGAGTTCAGAAATTCGTCTCCGATGAAAATCGATTCAATTGATTTACGGTCATCTTCACGAAAATTCTACACTTGTTTACGAGAGAAAAGCTTTCAAAAATGCTACACGTGTTAATAGCAAACAAGCCAATGCCTACTTCCCGTTTGGAATCCCCAACCAGAAAATTTCCATGTTCCAACAACAGAAACAGACCTACTGAGATTATTTCCAAGGTAGTACGATTACTTTCGTTTGTCGATACAAAAAAAAACTTTTCAAAATAAACAAGCGTCCAAAGAATTTACCGGGAGAAATCATGTGAAATATCGAGGGGAAACTGGACGACTTTCTTTTCCGTTTCGGAGAAGCCCTAAAGCAGTCGGTGCAAAAAGGGAATCTGCCAAACTGCAGCTATCGAACAACAACAACAACAAAAAACGACGACCTGTCGAGTATCCACCCAGGAAAAGAAAGAAACACATGGATGGAAACAAACCGCCCAATCATCACCGCCGAACCGCACCGCCACAATCGAGAGCGGTATCAATCAAGATAAAAGAAAAAAAAATGCATCACCTTTCCGGTGGCTGGAGGAAACAGCGAAAGAGAGCGAAAAAATTCACATAGGTAGGTAGTGTGTAATCCTTCCGAAATGAATTGGAAGAAGCGGTGGTGAAAATTTGTTGATGCTGTCGTTTCAAAACAGTAGTAGCAAGCAATAGAACAGATAACTAAAGACATCAAACGATGATCAACACAGCAGTGTCTCCAAACAGTCGAGCGCAAGGAGAGCAAATCTGGAATCGGAATCGGTTTGGTAGATGCACGAACTCATCGTAAGCAATCGATTGGCAATGACATTGAATCGTTAATTGGTCTCTTCTTCTGTTGCTGCTCAAACACCTTCTTCTCAAGAGGTTGAGGTTGAGAATTGAGGACTCGACGCGACCCGACGACACGAATGCGGAATCACCGAGCGGGAGCAAAACACAACACAACAAGCCAGACAGAAACAGACCGGAAGAGAGAGGTGAAAGCAGCGACAGAAGAAGAGAGCGCTCGCTCGAGTCGACGGTGAAAGCCGTTAATTGTATCTTTGGGGTTGTTGAGGAGGCTTGGGAAGAATTCAGCAGCAGCTGCTGCTGCTGCTACAAAAACAATGTCAGCAACGTTAGCCTACTAGAGAAGGGCCGATACGGAATCGATGGGTTATCGACTGATAAATAATGGTTGTCGATTACGATTATTGGGTAGCTACCGACTTGACACAAGAACCGTTACGAGGTTCGTTGGTTTGGTTTTGTTGTTGTGGGTTAACCAGATGAAGACGATTAAAAAAGGAAACTGTAAAATCATCACTCTAACGATGATTCATGGCCCATGGGTGTAGGTGAAGACGTTGTTTGGGTGGATGATAAGTGACGTGCTACTAAAAATGGGACCATAGTGCGTAACATGTTTCGCACATCGATGATGACGACCAGCTGTGTTTTGCATCGCTTCGATTACGATTACTTGCTGGTTGAGCTGAACTTGCCAGACCACTAGCCTACCGGGGTGGTACAAACACTCACTACGCGCTCTACGTTACTTAATCGCATTATGAATTTAAATTTTTGACCGACTTTCGTGTTTGCTTTCCTTCTTCCTTCCTCCATTGGATCAACTCGGTTTGATATGCTATAGCCGGCCTAGCAGCGAAACACTGCCTATCGCATCGGTGGGAAGGCCATGTCATGAATTATGTGACCGACTGTGCTTGCTCCACTAGTGGAGAAAGAGCGGCACGAAGGAGAGACCTGAGAAGTGACACAGAAAGCAGCGTTCGTGTGCCTCTTCGAAAAAAAGCACTGAAAATGATGTAACAAAACGATCGAAATGTAAGCACTACTCTATAACCGTTAACCCAAGAAGGTAGTAGGTAGTGAGAGTAGTAGGTAAGCTGAGAAACAATATCTCCGCAGCGCCACTTGGCCCAAACGCAGCTCACCCGACGGACGTCGTCGTCGTGACGTAATGCTGCTTTACGAACGTAGGCTGTAGTTATCCGATTCGCGCTGCTGCGACGCTCACTCGATGGGCGCGCAGCAGCACCGAGATCAGTCTCGGATTTGTAAACATAACCTATCTCTCTGCCGGAATCGCGTACCGAGCTAGGTATCAGAAGCGCAACGAAGAAAAAGCATTGAATAACATACATGCCTACATAATAAAATTTATTATTGAAATAAGGCAGACAAACGATGCGTTACGATTGCTTTCCTACAAAGTGGAGGTGGAGGAGTGACTTAGAGCTAAGGCAGAGTATGCAACAAGCACCGGTGCAGCAAAACCCGGGAGACGTGAGATAATAAAGGCGATAAAATCTCTTAAATAACTTGACTTGAAGCAGTTTACGCCTCGCTCGCTCGCTTGCTCGATTGCTCCCCATAATAACAACAACAACAGAATCAGTTTAGTGTAGAGTATCGAGCGCTCGCGCGGATATTTGTCGAGTTGTTGTCAGTTAAGGAAATTTCCCATCTTGTTCCCGGCAGCGGCAGCACTGTTTGACATTTCAATTTAGAATCCCCACTCACACCAACAACAACAACCCAGTAAACGGTGGGCACTCGACAGGGAAGAAATAATAAAAACATCGCAACACACAGCCTGCTGTGAATCGTTTTATTTCCCTATGGCTGCGGCGTTCAGCGAGCGAGCGAACGGAGCGCAATGCGGAAATGAACGGTTGCCGCCGTTCCACTTGCCGAAGTCGCACAAGAATAGAGTAACCATGTGCCATGTGTGTCTGTGGTTCTTCCCCATTCGCGCCGTTGTTGTTCCGGGTGCGATTTCAAGTAGGCGACGACGCATGTTTGTAGTGGCATAACCTTTTCCTGAACCTCAAGACCCACACACAATAGAAACACCGACGATGAGATCATCATACCGTGAATGATCCATGAAAGTCATCAAGAAAGTTTGAAAGATGCTTTCAATTGTTTGGTGTTCTTTAGCCGGCTCAAAGGACCAAACCCGGATGAACTAGCTTCAGTTTGCCCGAGAGTTGTCACGCTTGGTCGTAAATTATTGCCGGGCCCGCACGAAAAAAGGCAGCAGCAAATCTAAATCGCCATATTTTACATACACACGGGGAGGCACAAACGGCGAGAATTTAGGCGGTGGGAAATGCTTCTCGAACCGGAGATGCTAATCGGACACCAATACACAACAACAACACCCGAGAGAAGACAGAGACAGAGGAAGGCAGAAGAAAACAACAGCAACGCGCGGACTTCTGAATTCGAAGCAACAAATCGACGAGTGATATGCAAATGAGCCGGCGCAGCACCAAGAATTATCAATTCAGCGGTATTCTAATTGCTTGCTGCCGCGCTCCGGAATGGAGCAAATTTTAAACTGAGTGAGAGAGACTGAAGGGAAGGTGCGGCGCCACCGTTGTCACGGGTGCGCTCTGCCCTGGAATCATTTCCCCTCCCGCATTTGTGGCGCGGCGAAAAAGGAAGTGCGATCTGCTAAATCTTAATTCTTGTTTCGTTTTTATCGCGCGCGCTCGAGATTGATCGACCAAAGTTCAACGATCATCATCAGGTGCGCGCATCCGTCCGGGTGCTCCAGCTTAATCTCCAGCAATTTTCTGCTCCTTACAACTTCCTGCTTCGTAGCGAACGCTATTTGATACCGATTTGGATAGAACACATTCCTCCAGCAGTCTAGCCTTAAAGATTCAGTTAGCCAGGCGCGGCACGACCGTGCCGCTACTTTATGTCCCGCGATAGAGAACACAAGCACCGGCTATCAATTTGCAATTTTCTATCCCCTTTCGAAGGTTAATCCTGCTGCTGGTTGGTTTGTAAATAAATATCAAGTTGTTTATTCACAGCTACTTACTATAACTTCCCCGGGTTCTGTTGTTGGCCACGAAGCTTTTACTTTTAAAACGAGCGAGGGCAATCTGACACTGCCGGGGTAGGGGCGAAAAAATCCCATACAGGAAACTACGGGAAAAGTTTACACTGTAAATTAACACCGACCCGGTAAACGGGATGACGCAAGATTTTGCCCTGTGCTTAAATCTCGACCGGTTAAGCTATTCAGGAAGCAGAATTACTCTGTTTAGAGAATTCCTCCAATCGATCGATAGATGATCGTGCAGACTCGGCGGGAAAAGACTATATTTACATAAACAAATCGTAACATTTTTCACCAAATGGGTTCGCCTTCGACCAAAGTTTAGATGAATCAATTGTCGAGAAAAAGGGAAGATTTCCGTCCAGTGGACGAGG
>NW_026598550.1:0-25000 GCF_029784155.1 Uranotaenia lowii | reverse complement strand
CAATTATTTATCTCACGATTAGTTTGGACTTGACCTCTCGCAAGCCATCTTTTATCTATCTTCATATTCATATTTTATACTTTCATTTCATTTAGTTTGCGACCTCTTGAAAACCATTTTTTTATCGATCGTCATATACATATTTCATACTTTCATCTCATTTAGTTTGCGACCTCTCGCACAAACTAAATGGAACTTGACCTTTCGCAACTCGTCTTTTGATGAATTATTATACTATGATCTTTTATCAATCTTTATGTTCACAATTCAACATTTCATATTCCCATTTTCAAAATTTTGTCCACCAGGTAATTGTATCATTATACGCGGTATGTTACACAAATCGGAATGAATATTATTAGAAAACCTGTGTATTATTAAAATTTTATTTAATATCTTCCGCTCAATTTTTTAAAAATTTCATGGTACAGCTCAGTTGGTATGTAAAATATGCATATAAGAACGTTTTTCGAAAACATCGAATTTAAAGTATGAATCCACCCACTTGTTACCCCAAAGTTACCTTAAATGCTTCAATCCGCAGATTGTCCAGTTTGAAAGTTTTTTTTTTTTTTACTTATGTCCATACACTTACTTTGCCTATTTGTTCTCGATCCACGTGTTTTATTTCATTTGGAGGAAATTTACTATGTCATAAGGATTCGTATCAACAAAACATTTCGTGTAAACACCTTATTTTAAAAAAAACATTTAAATTTATCCAGTAAAGTTACAATTGAACCAGTTTTCCATTGATTTGCTTATATTTAAATACCAACATCTGAAGAAACGGAAGAAGTTTCAAGAGAGTTATCATCGGACGTACATTCATTATCGTCATTAAAGATTTTATTCGGAGCAACATCGTTTATTTTAAAATGTCATTTGAGCTATACCAATGAGCTCTTGCATTGCAATTCAATTCAATTAATTGGACAGGTGCCAATTTTCGACGAAAATAAACTACTTAAAACATGTAACGAATGACCCAAAAAATCATCAACAAATTCTAGATATATTCATAACTTTCTAATTGAAACTGGTTTGGATCATAATGGATCATAATCATAGGTACAAAAACTGTTACACCTACAATCTGGCACCACTGCAGATGATTCACATGTAAACGAATTTAGTATCAATCCCACAGAAATACATACGACGCCATTTTGGTAAATTTAAAATTCAAATTTTATGTAACCAGGATACTCACGATTTAGGAGCGAAAGCTGCGCCATTGTGGTGACTTTCCATCGGTAACACATTACATTTAGTAATTCATCCTTTCTTTCACTAAACTACGCGATTTTTTTAGATACATGATTTCTCCGGCAAAACACACAACATTCGTCCTCAAAAATCGAATCTAGAATGGTCATCGTCATCGGCTCATTCATGAATCTCCTGCGTCGGTTCATTCTCGTTTGGACATGCATTCATCCGTCCAACTCTATACTCTCAGGAGTCACTCAATCATTCTCTCAGCGATTTACACACTTCGACCGCGTTATTAGGTTTGATTTACTTTTTAATCTTTTTATCACACTCAAATCAAATCAATTTACCTCGTTGTAAATGAATAATTATGAAGAGCAGTAAAACTAGCTCACCTTGATCTGATGATTCTAATATTTTAATTGTTGTGTTTACTGTTATTAATACTCCCATTACATATCTACCACAACCACGACTACTCCGACTTCTGGTTGGCTAAAATAAAAGTTATCGAATATGATGAATGTGAAATTTGCGAAGAAAAGAACACCACAGAACACTGCGCTTACTTAAATGTGTTAAGTACGTCCACATACGGAATCATTTTGAATGGGAAAGCTACAGCAAATTGACCGAAATTGTGAAGGACGAAACGGAAACATGCGGATTGGAAAAATTGAAACGAATTTTAAAATTTATAAAAATGGCGAAAATACGCGTGTAACGGTCAAACGCCAAATGACCGTAACTAAAACGTAACTAACAGCCGTCAAATGACAAAAAGTAGCCATAACTGGCGATATGAGGCCCCGCTCCTCAAGCCATAATCAACAATACAACAACAACAACATTGCTATTTTATGACAGATTGAATGAAGAGGAAGTTTAGAAAAAAGAGTTAGTCTGTTCAATGAAACCTAGTAGAAATGGGTCGAAACGGATTTGACAGAACAACAGGCAATCCAGAAAAGAGCACATCACCCGACAAAAGAAAAATCTCCTGCTAAAAACCTGACTGCTTCACCACCCAGCAAAAATTGACCCCTCAACCGGTAGATGGAATTGAAGACACGCCACAGAAGGAGAGTGCACTAGTGCAGAAATCTACTATTGTTATAAGTTCCCCTTCTACCCAATCCCAATTAAATCCTTTCCAACCACCCATTAGATCTAAAATCAAATATGACCATCGGCACATAAAACCTTGTAAAAGTCAAAGGCCTAATACAGAATATTTTAGTAAATAAAAAAAAAATAACTTAAAAATTATATACATACAACTTTTCTGTAGGCTAACATTTCTGGACACCAAACAAGCACACAATTACACTCAGAGGAAATCTTATTATAAATTTCATAAGATACATCTTATGAACATCTTTTTTGCGTCCAAACTAATTTTTCATAAGAGTCTTATGAAATTCTTTCAATTTTCATACGATGTTCTTATGAAAAATAGAAGAAACGGCATTGTGAAAAAATTATGAACACATTCATTCATAGCATCAGTTTTTTTTTCATCATCTAACAGTACGACGTAATCGCCAGTTCATAGTTATTATAGTTTTCCTTCAATGTTAAATGATATTGTTATCTCCGGAATGGTAAGTTCGATTTGATGTTTTTGGTGTGAACGTTTAATATATTAGTAAACTGAAATACATTATTTGTTTACTTTTTCAGCAAGCTGGTCGGCAAAAAATGAAAGATCGAAGATTAAGATGCGTCGAAAAAAACTTTGATGGAGCCGTCTGTTGATGCGCTGCTGATGGTGACCCTGAAGGATTTAATTTTAAACAATTTTGGCAAACAATAAAGTGAATGTTTTCATCATAAAATATCTAGAATTTTTCTTATTAGAAAGTGATTTACTGTTTCCATAAGAATCTCTTATGAAAAGCAACAACCTCTCATTGAAGTAGGCGTTCATCTTCAGAATTCATTCGCTTCATAAGACAATCTTATGAATTTCATTAATTTTTCTTATGGCGCCACTTCATAAGAGAATCTTATGGCATACATAATAGTATTTTTCTGAGTGTAGATGATAGACGATCGATTTAGAGATGTTTCTTCAATTACTTCAATTACTATACCTCTCAAATAGATGAATGCGAGACATAATCTTTAAGCTACTGTCTACAACTGCTGCGATGAATCTCGTTTATCTATCCGAATAGATGTTAAAAAATCGTTCATCATGAAAACTGCCCATCCAGGTTTTATCAGATATCCTTCAAAAGGGTGAAACTGCCAAATGTAAACAAATAAAGTTGAGGGCCATTCCGGATGTACGCGGTTGCACTCTACCTAATAAACGCGGTTTCATCTTAAAATCACTTAAAACTTTCCAAAAATTGATAAAATTCAATTGGGCGAAACTGCCTGTTGATGCATTTTCGTTGGAACGTGAAGTTACGCCAATTCAAAATGGGGTTAATTTTCTATTCGTGTGGGACCAATATGGCGTAGTTGAGTTGACCGTGTGTTATAAAACGGCCTAATTAGTGAATACCAATAAGTGCAATGCACATTTTTTTGTTTTGTTGAACAAAAAGTGGTCGATTTATTAAACAGGATTTGATTAGAAGTTCCTAAATTTCAAACGCGTGTTTCTCGTTTCGAGCTAACTGCTAGTTTCGCCCTTCTGAGATGTTACGCTAGAAACTTTTTCAGCAGTCGGCATCTCTGCGAATGGCCATCGCGAAAACCAGACCAAATTTCCATGCGTCATTCAATAACTTTGACTAAGTGCAGCCTAGCTACGCAGCTGCAGATTCCGTAACATGCCGCAGCCCCAGGCATTAGACATCTCACTCACCTCACTCATCGGGTGTGTTGTTTTGTTGATTCTCGTATACGATTGAAAGAAACCAAACTGATCGAATGAACGAAAATCAACGCTCTAACCAGCGATGTCATATATACAGATTTTTCTGTATTATACAGATTTTTCAACGTCAATACAGATAAGATACAGATACAGATTTTTATACAGATTTTTAAACATTGATACAGATTTATACAGATTTTTTAGAAAAAAAAAAATTCTTAATCAATCGTTTATGAACTGGTTTCCATGGAATAATTGAGTTAAATCTTTTTAAACCTTTATCTTTCCAATTGCAGTAGTATACCGCAAATGCTTGCAACAGCACAAATAATTTATCCAGACCTTTAACTTCTACAAGTAAGCTTTTGTGACGACTATAACCATGTACTTCTTATTTATTCTAGGTTCGAAGGAGCTTCAATAGTCTCTTTTTAAACTTAACTTTATAATTTAATTGTTTTAACGGCGAATGAAAGCCCCTCAAACAGAGTACACATATTTTGAATAAAAAAAAACAGTATAAAATCTGTTCTCCTTGGGGTTTGATATCTAAGGTATAAGGAAGGTATTAGCTTAGCTTAGCTTATTTGACTACTCACATCCACTTGAATCATTGAACCCGAAATGCTCTGTTACTATTTTTTTTTTTACAAAAATGATCTTCATAGAAACGGTTTTTCTTCATTAACTGATGTGAGTAAATTAGCCTTTAGTAATAATTTTCATATCCAACAAAAAAAACTAACATTTTATCACTCTAGATCAGGCTCAATTAATGAAATTAATTGTTAACTTTTGAATAATGAATACGTTAAAGTCATTAAAACTGATTACCAAATTGCATATTCAGCAATAAGCTAACATAAAAAACAATAATAGAAGTTTTTGGTGGTTAAAGTTCAAATACAGATAAATACAGATTTTTTCATGAGGCCGATACAGATTTTTAAAAAAACCATCTGACAACCCTGGCTCTAACATGGATTGGAAATTCCGATTGCGCTGTAATGCAACGGATGAGAGAGGATGAAAATAAAAATACAGACGATGGTTATGGAAACGGGAAGCACCGATTACTTTTAGGTGTCTCGAAACGATATGCTTTGTTGATAGGGGTTGGTTATATCGGTTTCTGATAGATCACTTTTTTTCTTGTTCAATTTCTTCCTTCTGAATTGTCTTTTAGCGAACCCAATTTGCTTTGTACTCATCGAATCATGGCTTATGGGAGCTCGTTGAATAAAAGAGTATTACAGTTTTGATTACCTAGCTGTTGTTTCACGATAGTGCGCTTAGTGGAAAACGGCATTTTTTTTAGTAGCAGAGGTAAAACTTAAACTTTCCACTTTCAGTATCAAATGTCTAAATTTATTTAAATAAAGGCCTATATTGTCATCATCTTTCCAGATACAGACACTGCGTTCTAAGATCAATTCCCTTGGAACAGGGAAGATGTTCTAGGCAGAGAAGAGAAGTTTCATTAAATCAACATCTAAAAGGTATTTATTCTTTTTCTTTTAAAGCAATAAAGAGACGTATTACATGTAAATTATTTTACTTCTTGTAGGAGAAAAATACCGACAATTTAAAATAGTTGACAGCGGTGTTGACCTTGGCAGCTCATTGAAAACAATGAACACTTCCGGTCGCTTTCAGTCGGCTAAAAACCTCCAACCAGCTCGATCCTTGCGGACACCTGGTGTTAACCGCAATGGTCCGGGAAATTTTCCGGGTCTCGTAGTGGATGATCAGGGACAAAATCAGCAACACCAGCAGCAGCTTCAATATCGTTATGGCCTCAATGGCAATAATCTGCCTCTGCAGTCGGTTCAGCATCGCATTCAAATCAACGGTAACAATGGGAACAAAAATGAGCACTACAATCGTTACGGCACCAACGGTGGGTTCCGACCCCAATCATCGGGCTCAGGTTCCTACAATGGTTATAACGGCAATCAAAAGGCCGTTGGGCAGCGACGACACGACGTGTTGCGATCCGCAAACAACAGTTTCGGAAGCAATACAAGTTTGGCGAGTAACCGAGGCAGCACCAGTCGTGAGGCCCAGTCCATGGCAACATTCACTTCAACAAACCTACCATCAGTCGGCTCTATTCATGAGGTCTATGTTTCGCATATCGATAATGGACCAAAGCGTTTTTCAGTTCAACTGAAATCCACAGAAAATACTCTTAATCAGATGATGAGTGCATTGGAAAATGTGGCATTACGAAATCTCACTCGGAAACTAACACCTGGTTTGGCGTGCATCGCTCGTTATTCTGAAGATAAGATGTTGTACCGCGCACTCATCATGAAAATCACTGTTGCATCGTGTTTGGTATCTTACGTGGATTATGGTAATACCGAAAAAGTGGATTTCACGGATCTTTATGAAATTCCAGCAGAGTTACTAAAACACGAAGTTTTTTCTGTACGATACACTTTGTCAAATGCTAAAGCTCTCGATGACATCAATGCTGACGTTGATGGCATCTTCGCCTCACTTGTATTGGACAAAACACTCAGTATGAAAATTACAGCACCCGAAGGACCAGCTTTTGCTCCGTATTGTGAGCTTTACGATCAGGATGAGAACATTTTAGAAAAGCTCTTGAAAATAAGCAAGTCCAATCCACTTAAATATCCCTCAGCCATCACGCTTGGCAAAGGATGCTCGTGTATGATTATCATCCGATATATTGAGTCGTGCGGATTGTTCTATGCTCAACCGATTGAATTATCTCAAGAATTTGACCAATTCATGGATCAGTTAGCTTTATTTTGTAGCCAAAGCCCGGCATTGACTGTGCTGAATGTTGGCGACCCCTGTGCCGTCTGTCTGAACGAAGTTGAGTATTACCGGGGGGAAATTGTCAGCGTTTCTGGAAACCATGTGAAAGTACGGTTTGTCGATTATGGGAACACTATGACAGTGCAAAAATCGCAACTAAAGCGCATCTCGAAAGCGTGGGTTGATCCAAAACCACAAGTCGTTTCGTGTTGTTTAGAAGGATTCCAGGTATTTATATATATTTTTAAAATTGAATATATAAATGATTATACCTAGCTGTTTTGTTTTTTAGGGTGACCATAATACGATGTCCACATCTCAACTCGAAATATTGGTTGAAGATCATTGCGGTGAAAGAGTACATCTTAAGATGCACGTTTTAGACTTCGCTAATGAATTAGCAATAGTTAATTTGTTTGACGAGTCAGTTAATCCTACGTTAAATTTTTCCAAACGATTACTAAAACTAAAAAACCCTGCAAAATTCATCAAAGATCAACACAAAACATCCCCTACCTCCAATTCCAATCGACAGCAGCGACATCAGAGTCAAAACAATCAGCCCCAACCAGCAATACCATCAAATAACAATGTAGCACCTGCTATCAACAATCGAAACCCATTCTTCACCAATTCCGTCACCTCGGAAGTTACTAACATTTCGCAAATAACACCTCCACCAATGCCAAATGAAAGTGAGGTGATCGATCTGACGGCTGATGATCAGTGGGCATCTGGTGTGCAACCGATAGGTCATCAAAGTTCTGGATATGAGAAAAATCACACCACTGTTGAAGCAACCGCGACAAACTTGACAAACAACCGAACACCTGCAAATACGACCGCAGAAGGTATTCGTTCTGTTCGGGATAGTCAGCATAATAACAATCGATCGGATGCGCACAGTAGCTTTGGTAGTAACAAAAAAGAGCGCTCCCAACGGACAGACATTCCACTTTTCAGCAAAAACAGGTAAATAAAAAAACCATTTGACGAAGAAAGCAATGAAATGAAAGTTTCTTTTTTAATTTCCCCAGAAATCTAACACCCTACTATGTTGAACATGACGATCGGTGCCCTATTGAAATCAGCAATGATCATTGGGACAAATCTTCCGAACAACCAAAGGCCCTACAAAACGGAAGTGAATCCGGGTTCAAATCACAATCTACTGAAAGGTACGTTATTCTGTTCAGTTGAAAACATATTTCTAGTTTATTAAAACAAAACCCTTGCATCCATAGCTCCAAATTGTCGACCAACAACAATGAACCCAGTGAAGACTATGTAGAATTCGATGCCGGCTATGCAGAGCAATCCATTCCGATGAACACCAAAGTTGAAATCAAACTAACTTCGTGGATTTCTCCTGATGAGTTTTACGTTCGATTGAAGAGTGAAGAAAGCAAATTTAAAGAGATGTCGAAGCAAATCCAAGAATTCTATAGGTACAAAGAGTCGTTTTCCGGTGAAGTTCTACCAGTAGGATCCGTGCTGGTAACGCGCTACCAAAAGGACAATACGTTCTACAGGGCAAAAGTTTTGAAATACAACGAATCACTGAACAAATACAAACTTGAACTGATTGATTGCGGCGTTAAAACTATAGTCACCGGTAACGACCTATGGAAGTTAGAACGACGTTTCAGTAAGCTTCCGAAGCTGGCCGTTCATTGCTTCTTGGCCAACGTCAAATTGAACTGCGATGTGAAAGAGCTCCAAACCAAAATCTTCAAGTACTTTGACCACAAACATCCAATCGAGTGTGTCTTTCTGGAGAATAGCGACGAAAAGTTTGTTTGTGATGTGACAATTGGAGGATCAACCCTCAAAATGATGCTTTTGAAAGATAACTTAATTACCCAAATTTTGACAGGCAAGTTCATTTACTTTAAAAATCAAATCAATGGATGAAATTCTTCAAAAAAAAAGGAATATTTTCTGAAAAATGCACCTTAATTTCGAAATCTACTTGCAGATGTTGATCTTAATCGGCTCAAGGGACAAACTTTGAAACTAAAAGTCATTCAAATAGACGGACTCGATCTGTTCCGTGTGACGATTGCTGGTAGCGAAGCCATTCTCAATTGCCGTCACGTAGAGTATCAAGCATACGCAGCGTCCGTGGTGGAGGATGTGCAATCTCGTTGGCTGGACCAGTACTGCTATGGCCAGGTAGAAGATGTATCGAGTGATGAAAGGTAACTAGTTCATTTATGTATTGGTGGAATCTTCCATATTTTGTTTGTTTGTTTCAGGTTGATACTTACTTTGCTGGTTTCGCCACTATCCACCCAAGTGCCTCCGACAATTGTAGAAATGCCTATTTTGAAGAGCACATTTAATGTATTGATCACCCACGTGCAGGAAGTAAACTGTTTATTCGTTCAAAATTCCAAGTGGGCCTCTGATATTGCCAAATTGCTGGACGATTTGTATGAGTTCTACGAAAGCAACGGAGAAGTGATTACCAATTTACAAATGAATGAATTGTGTGCTTCCAAATCCAGCGACGGAAACTGGTACCGTGCTAAAATTATATCACTGCAAGAAATTGATAATATTGAGGTGCTTTTCGTGGATTACGGTAATTGCGAACGTGTCAAACATGAAGACCTTAAAGTGTTGGAATCTCAGTTCCGCGTTCATAGCGCTTTTGCCCATCGGGTCTATCTTCCGTTAACAAATCTTAATAACGGCGAAGAGGACAAAGTAAAGGTTGAAATTGCTCAAATCACGAGCGGCTATGAGTTAGAGTTGAAAGTACTGGACTACAGAAACGATATCTGGATCGTGGACATAGCTTCAAACGACTACAGTATAGTACAGGTTTTGAAAGATAAACAACTGGTTAAAGATTTAGACCACGAGGAAATTCTCAATCAAAAAACAAATGTGGTACCTGAGAATGGTACCGATTCATTTGCGGAACAGCTGGGAGATGATGGAGAAGATCAAAAACACCAGAGACAAAAGGCTTACGTCAGTCATGTCGACAATCCGAATCAGTTTTTCATTCAAATGGGCACTGATGTCGATGATCTGTATCAACTACAAGAAAATCTACAAATCATAGCTCAAGCTTTGCCTCAACTGAAGGATTTTTCAGTGAACAGACATTGTATTGCTCCGTACTCAGCTGACGAATTGTGGTATCGTGCAAAGATTATCGACAGTCACGATGATCTTATTATTCAATTCGTTGATTACGGCAGTAGCGATGTCATTACAAGCAACAAAAAATTTGATCTCAAGGACGTAAACGATAGTTTGATGAAGTTCAAAATTTACGCCAAGCACTGCTCCCTCATCGTTTCACCAACCGGGGGTAAGAAGAACTGGAATGAAGAGGCCATCAACATGATTCGGGATTTAAGCGAAATTGAAGTTCAATTTTTGGCTGAATCACAAGGAGTACACTACATAAATATGAAAAGCGAAGATCGCGATTTGGCAGACGAATTAATATCTAAAAATTTTGCAATGAAAATGGAATTTGTGCCTTCCGGACAACGCTGCTTCACTAGCCACATTGAATCGATTCGTGAATTTTATCTGCAGCTGGAACGCGACATAACTCCGCTCGATGTTATGGCAGATTACATGGTTCGATTCGCAGAATTCCCTACGGTATCACATCCTAAAGTAGGATCTATTTACTTGGCAGAATATCCTGAAGACAGCCTTTGGTACCGTGTTGAAATATTGGAGATAATAGATACTGGCAAATACGAAGTATTTTTCTTGGATTACGGCAATACTTCCGAGGTAAGCAATGTACGTGAATTGGAGACTTCTATCGCTGAGCTACCCCGACTTTGCACTAAATGTACTCTGAAACTGCCGGAAGGTGTGAAAATGTGGTCACACGAAGCCGAAACAAAGTTCCGAGAAATTTCAGCCATGGGTGAAACCGTTTACACAGCCCAGTTACATTCCCCCGGTACTGTTGCGACGATTGAGCTTTTCTTGGATGGAGTCAACATCAACGAGCAACTGATGGATCTCTGCGAGAAAGGTGCATCCAGTGTGATGAATTCCAGCTTCTATTTGAGCGAAGATAGAACATTGGACGACACCGGTGCTTTGGAAGGTTACGTAATTGTCAGCCATTCGAATTCTCCCGCTGATTTTTACATCCAGTTCGAGAACTCGTTCGATGCGCTTAAAAATATGGAAGAACTGCTCATGAGTAAAGCAACTCAATGTGAACGTATAGCTCATCAAGACATCTATGAAGGAATGTACTGTCTGGCATATTCTGCATCTAAAGTCAAAAATTATCGAGCCCAGGTTATTTCCATCAACGATCGCCAGTACAAGGTGCTATTGATTGACTATGGATTTACATCGATAGCAACCGATTTGCGCAAGATGCCAACGGAAATTGAAAACATTGCGTTGCTTGCTAAAAAATGCTGTCTCGAGAAGTATAATCCGAACGAAAATGTACTGGATGTGGTGATAAAACGTTTTGATGCTCTCGTAGAAGGCGGTCGAAGACAATTTTCATTCGAAATAGTGCGCAACGATTGCGAACCAACGATCATAAGATTGTTTACGGAAGATAATCGTAACGTCAAGGATATCATTGAAACCGAGATCGATAGCGGTTTTGAAAATAGTGACACACAAGCTGTAACTCCAGCAATTGAACTTTCACTAGACACACCGTCCGAACCTGTCAAAACATCCGCCCGTGTTAAACCGAAGCAAGCATTCTTTCGAACAAAGAGCGACTTGGAATTCGAACCATAAGAAACGAAGCTGTGTTAGCCGATAGATATTAAGACAAATACGAACGAACCAAAACAGCAACTATTCTCTCATCAAATATTTATTAATTGCATACACGCAATCGTGGCCTTCCAGAGATAATCTAACTTGGTCATAAGTTCGCATCTCGTTAAATTCTTTTCATTTTTCCATTTGAAACTTTATAAATTGTTAATCTTATATTTACATGCTAGTTAAACAATTGTTGAAATTTCACTTGTTAATCTTTTTTTTTTGCAAGGCAAAATTATCGCACATTTTTTCATCTTTATACGCACTAGTCCAGTTAAAATCTTATGCGCGAAGAAATACAGATGGACGGGCAGCGTCCCACACTGAACCCAGTAACTGAACTGATCTTATGATTTCTAATACACATGTAGAGGACAAAAATAATACATGAAATCGAATTAACTTAAGCATTAAACACTTTTTCCAGTGATATATCTTTATCAAAATTTGGATAATATTTTACTCCACAAAAGAAGATCGCCGTGAACAATAGAACATCATTAAAAGAACATAAAAAGAGATTTACGAATACCTACATATTAAATATGGAAGTAACAAGCAATGCCTTAATCTTATAGAGATAAGCAATATACACAACTATTGAATCAATGGATTTATTTATTATGAAACCAAAAAAGAATAAATGGTAGAATATATTATTTTGTTACAATGAGATATTTTTACTTTGAAACTGAAAGAACGCAAACGTATTTGAACGTCCTGCTCCACGATCTGTAGTTAACTAAGTTAATGTTGAAATTTTAAGGTTTCTTTTTGAAACGGATAAAAATAATTTTACTTATGAAAACACTAACGGAAACATACTGTAGGAAAGAAAAAAAAATCACTTCAGTTCACATTGAAAACAACTGAAGAATAGAATGTTTCCAGATTGCACATTTCTTTGTCAGTGCCCGGCGAATATTCATGGGTCAACAGGGGAACAAATTTTCTTTTAAATTCCATGTTCGCTTGAGTTTGCCGTGTTATGATTATTTGACCGCTGGAATCTTGAACATTCATCAAAGAAATACCCTGGCTTGAACTAGCAACGGGTTCATACTTTTGCATCAAATATACACTGGTAATAAAGTTTGAACTTCCGTTTGCCTTTGCCGAGTATTCGCTGGATACGCGATTCAACAGCTCATACTCCTTTTCGCTGTAACGTCTGCAATACAAAGAAATTTATCTTAATATATGAACAGTACAGAAGCTATATAAACAATGTATTTCTTACACCTGCACTTTGTGTTGTTCGAACACGTGTAATGCTAGCTCGCCATCTTCTGGTCTTTTAAAGATAAACGCTCCGACAAAGTACCTTTTAAAACGTTCTCCGCCGTTATCATCGCCGTCAGATTGCAGCAGTTGACGGCGGTGTTGCGGATTGTTGTTCAAATCGTGTCCAACCAGCGGTGAGCAAGTGTTGTGCGTTCTATTGTGACCTTGTACACGATGACCTGACCAATTTATCGTCGAAAGCGGTGTTGAGGAATTAGAAATTCCTAGCAAACGCAAACGTCGTCGTCGCTGTTCATAGGTGGTTGCTGTAGCCGGATTACTTGAAAGACGTTGATGACGAATTAAAGTCATTGCAGCAGAAATATAAATTGAATAACAACAAAAAAACAACGTGATTTGTATCATATCCATATCGTCGTCCTCACTCGATCTTTATACCACTTTTATACTGTGCAAGTAACGTTTTCATCAATAGAGCATGCGTTTACTTCATGATGCAGTTGTGATCAGGACTATTCCAACAAAAATAAAATTAGATAGATAGGTAGATTTTGTTTTAGTACTGCAAAACTGCAACAAAAACTTCGTGTACCCGTCCCCAGATGTCGTTAAGTAACAATATAGTTTTATTGGAGTTTGTTGTTCTTAATCAAAAAAAATATATGATAAACCATGTATACCAATATTCTCTATACATACACCTTCTTTCAATATTCCTTTTGAAATACTACAATTTTCATACCCATTATTGGTTGACTGAAAATAGATTTGGTTTTGGATGCTTTTGTCATTAGTATAAAGTGCTATTTTCTGAGCATGTAGAAAAAAAAGGAAAAAATTGACCGATAGGCCGATAACGACATCTAGTGGCCCTTAGCTGAGTTGAAAAAGAAAATGGCGCTGAATCATTTGAAATCACTGTTGGTTCTTACTCAAACTTGGAGCTCCAACCTGAACTCTGGTTCTCTCACAGAGCAAATAAAAACCCATAAAACTTTAAAAGCTTTTAGGGTTCTTAGGACATTCTCCACCATTCTCTCTCTCTCTTCAAAAATAGTTGTTTTATTTTTTTTAGAAGTTTTAGGCGTGTGTCTGATGTTTTTTATTTAATACGGAATCTGTGACCAGTGTATCTCTTTCTGTTATATTGAGACATTTATGGGTGAGAATAAGATACACTGATAATACCGATCAAAATGTGGCATCGTCACTGACGACCACTTTACTTGAAAATCGATCAAAAATCGATATTTTATATTTAAATAACTAATATTTTGGCAACACTTTTCGAGTCCAAAACTGACAGTGTCAAGTGGAAAAGGTGCGTGCGGTTTTCTTGACTTTCGCATATCACAAAATTTGCAGAGAAAATTTCGCTCCCAAAGACTTGAATATTTTGTAAACCATCGCGATAAGCCAAACAATTATATCGAGTTAATCCTGGTAATGTATTTAAACTGAAGCATCAAAGGTTTCCTTGACGTGCTACTGTTTCCGAAATACATCGTAGTTGTTTGCGTTACGAATTCACTGATTGTCGATGCAGCAAGGCCATTCATCCCACCAGCTTTTCATAGATAAAAATTGGGTCACTCGAAGTGATTGAAAAGTTCCAAAAAGCTAAATATCCCCGAAGGTTTCATCAATGTAGCGTGCAGTTTTCTTGCTTTTCCTGTAAGAAATTCATTTCTGAAATAAAGCCATGAGCCACCGGGGTAGCGAAAGAATTTCTCCATGGAATAATCGCAATTCACGCAACAGCAGTACTGGGAACGATAGTGCAGGCAATAGCTACAATAGAGACCGTGGCAGTTGGTCTGGAGGAGGAAGATATGGCGGTGGCGAACAGTGGCATGGGAGTGGAAACGCCAACCGAGATACCAGCAATAGGAGAAATTTCCGGGGAGGTTATGCTTCCCGAAACGATCGACGCAATTTCGATGACAGACGGAATGCACCATATCGATGGTCCGGCAGCAATACCGGAAATGATGGTCACTATTCCTCTCATTCGAAACATCACACAAGCAATCGAAATACCGGCACCGGCAGCAGCAATAACAGCAACAACAATAACTGGCGCCAAAGAAATAGTTCCAGTAGCCATCGAAAATTGGATGGTTCCCAGTTCCAAAATGAAACGTCTGTGCCATTGGGGAGTCCTAGGCCGGCCTTGGAGATGGATTTGATGCACCAGCTGCCTCCTGTGTCCGCGATTGATTTCGATGAACCTTTGCTCCAATCAGTGGAAACAACCAGCAGCCAGGAGAGTAAACAACCGATCGAGGGCAGTAAAACTGGTGCAGGTTCCGAGAGGTAAGTGTACATGTGTTGTACGATAGAAGTTTTGTTTTGTCTAAAGCATGATTTTTTCTCTTTTAACAGTGCTGATTGGACGCCAAATAGTCTCACAAGCGGGGGGTTTCAGGGATTTCCAGACGTGGAGCAAACTAAAGCTTTTGAGGACGAACGGAATGATTCTCGGGTAAGTTTAATCGCTCAAGCATTCTTTTCTATTAGCCAACATGTGTAGACTTGTATTTTCATTAGATAAATTGTTAGAAAAATAATGTAAGTATGGATTTTTCATTTTTTTTAATTACAGCCGGAGAGTAAAACGGAAATGTCCCCTCAGGAGACGGAATTGATCAAACTGATTGAAGATGAGGCGTTGAAAATGATTGGTGATACTGAGCAACCATCCTGTTCTGTTTCTGCTGAGCCAAACAGTGGTAGTAATTTGGCCAACAGTCAACAACGCCAGGCGACAATCGAGCGCAGTGCCGAACAAATCACCAGAAAGCTCATCAATCAATTGACCACGATGAACAAATATAGTTTAAAGCAAATGATCAACAACCCAGACAGCAAATATGAAACTGCCCTGAAAACTCACGCCCGTCAAAAGCTGCGAGCCGAAGTTCGACGACAGCTTCGTAACTTCAGTCAAAACGAGAGCACTACACCGGCGAAGGCTGCAGCGGATGGGGTGCTAGAACCGGACGAATGTGTCGATTCGGATAAAATTCCTGAAGCTCTACTAGAGCAAATCGGAAAAGTTTTAGATTTGAACTTGCTTGATTTGAATGTTGGCACTGAAGAGCCATCTGCTTCTGCGGTTGCTGAGGAACCACTTGCTGTTTCAGGTGCTGGTGGAGCCGCTGTTGAAGAAGATGATTGTTCAGCTGAAGTTTTGGATAAGAACCTCCGACTTACCGATGATGATGGGCAGCTGAATTTAAATCCGGAAGACTTATTTGCCCGGGCAGAGCAACTGCTAATGAATGGTGTAGACGAAAGAAAGTCAATACTAACATCTCATTCTCCAACGGAGGATGTGTTACGTAAAGAAGTTTTTGATTCATTCGTTAACGAACTTGATGAGCTGGAAAAACAAGATCAACTAGGAGAAAAGGAAGAAGGAGAACTAAGTGAACCGGAAGCGGAATCTCAAGCTAAAACTTTTCCATGTTTTTTGCGAATTAGTACAGTGGAAGAATTGAATAAAAAAGTTGACGATTTTGGAACAAATGCGAATGAACAAGTAGTGGATGTTTTTGAAACCGATCGAAAAGAAGGTAATAACTCATCGCCACCTGAGGAAACTTTGAAACCTTCAAATGAACCTTTGGTACTGCCTACGTACCAAGTTTCGTTAGAAAAGGAACTTGTTTCAAACGTGGAACAACACCAACCAGTGATAATCAAACAATCTACTTCGTCTGAGATTCTGCTGACTGACAAACCAAGGCCTCAAACACATTTGGACGAAATCCACAATGTTGAAATCAATACTTCAACTCATACTTCAGAAACTACGAGTATTGAAGAGTGTCGTTATGTGGAAACAAACGCTGTTGCTAAAGAAATCCCCCTAAAAGATAAAGTTGCTGGGGAAGCTGAACGATCGATAAAAGACTGTTCTTCAGCGGCAATTTCTAGTGAAACCCAATTGGAAATCCTACCGAACAAAGCAGAAGAAACAGCTCGCGAAAAAATGTGTCAAAATGAAGGTGCTCAAGTTGAAGGCAAGCCAATTCGCGCTCCAACCCATCCGGAGCTGGCTACCCGTAAATCTAAAGGTTCTAAATCTTATAAGCCCAATCTAGTTCTCCACGACCACACAAAGAATGATAAGAAATCATCAAGAAAGTCCTCGCCTATGCGATCTTCCGATCAAGAAACATCAAAATCGATCAAAAATCATTCACCATCCAAAGATAAGAGCCATCGATCTCGAGATTCAAGCGCTAAAGATGCAGCCTGCAATAAAAACGAGAGCAACAATTGTTTCCCAACTATTGATGGTAATACGACTTCAACAACAAGCAGTGATAGCTCTCTTAAAACAACCCCCTCAAATGAATCAGTCAAAATCCCAACTTCAACTAATACTTTTTCCACCACTGTTACGCCGTTGAAAAACGAGCCAGATCACACCAGTTCTCGATCGACCCGGGCGAGGACTCCCGGACCGCCAACTGTTACAGGACAGGTGCTGAGACGACAAAATGATACACCAGAATCGGTTGTTGCTAGCTCGACCGCATCTGAAAAGAAGAAAAAGAAAAAGAAGAAACGCCATACGCCTGAACTTGAAATGATGGTTTTGGAATGTGATCTGCGGGTGTCCCGTCCGGCTGTAAGTGCCACTCCACCGCCAGTCCAATCACGGTAAGTAGTTTCAACATTTCAAGCACCTTTGTGTAAAAAATAGCTTAGCGTGCCCTCAAAAGTTCTAAATACGAAACATGTGTATTCGATAAAGCACGACATGTACTTGATTTAAAATGAGAAAGATTAAAAAAAAAATTATTGATTTTTCCTCACAGTGACATTACCCCGAATCGTAGCAGCTCAAAGAAGGCGGCCGAACCGGAAAACGAAAGCACTAGCAGTAGCAACAAACAATCATTGGCCCGTGAAACCCGTTCAAAATCGGTAGATCCAAAATCGTACGGCGGACGCAGTAGCAGTGAATCTAAACGCGACAAAAAAGACAAAGAAAAGGACCGCCATCACGGCCACAGATCCAAATCGGACAAAGAATCGTCATCAAAGAGAGAAACGAACAAAGAAGATACCAAGGAAACGGAGCAGGAAGCTGGTCCGAAGACGATAAACAGCTCCAGTGATAAAGAATCTATTCCGGAAGAGGTGAGAAAAGAAGGACCATCAATCGATGGTGATGACCAAGAAGTGCCATTGAAAGGTTCGAGAACAGAACGCGAAAAAGGCTCGAAATTATCGATGAATTCTTGGAAGCATCAAAGTAGTGTGATGAAAGAGTCTTCAGTAAAAGGAAAGGACAAAGAAAAGGAAAAAAATACTTCCAGAGAAAAGGAGAAAGATTCTCTAAAAGAAAAGGAGAAAGATGGCCATAAAGAAAAAGAGAAAGATACTATCAAAGAAAAAGAAAAAGATGATGCTAGACAAAAGGTGAATGATAATGCTACAGGAAAAGAGAAAGACTTGATAGAACAAAAAGAAACTACGGACGAGAATAATAAAGAAGTAGTCAAAGAAAAAGACCCCAAAGAATTTTTAAAAAAGGATGTCACAAAAGGAAAGGAAAGCGTAAAAGAGAGTGAGGAAGCTGTAGTTAAAGAAAAAGAAACTAAAGCAAACACGAAACAAAAGGAAAACAAATTAAGCTCAAAGAAGAAAGGGCCAAATCCATCTTTTAAAAAAACCGATTCAATTGATGCTGGAATATCCAAGGATAAGAACAAACCAACAAATTCTATAGCAGAAATTACAGAAGAAAATACAGTGAAGGATAAGCCATTGTTAGAAGTAGAAGTGGAACAACCACGAAAACGGAAAAAAAGTTTACTCCGGGGACCTAACTTGAAGAAAGGAAAAAGAGAAACTTTAACTCCGGAGAGTACCCTAGAAACCACTCAAAAAGAAAAGGACGAAAGTGTGGCAAAAATAGATTCCAAGTGTAATGAATCTGTGGTTCCAAGTTGCCCGAAACCGGAAATTTCAACAGCTTCAATGATTTTTGTAGATCAAACGGTCAACGAAAATACGAGAAACGCATCTCCTCGACCGTGGAAGTCACCGGGTGAGAAGAAATTGATTCCTGGTGAGCCATCCGCCTTACCTACCATGCGATTGATGACTCCTCCTAGAGTTGAGCGAGTGCCGGTCAGTGTGCCTTCAATGCCATCGCCAGATGTTCCTAGGCAACAAAACATTATTCATCAAAACCACAATCAAATTCAAGACGCGCTGTCTAGAATAACAATTCCTGCAGTTCAACCGATCCAATCACCGGTGAGCAATTTCGGTCATGCCATGGCGCTTCTGAATCAAATGCAAGAAATAGATAACAAAATGAGCGATCTTCAGCGTCGTAAAATGCAAATAGACAGCGAAATGATGAGGCTCAACTCTGAAAAGTTTCAAATTGATCAAAATTCAATGCAGCTTCAAAATAATCGGTTCATGTTACTAAATGCTCTCAGGGCAGCTTTAGTCGATTGTGAGAGGAACACTTTAGCTGTCATGCACAATACTGCCCAAACATCAAACAGGAGCAATTCAACATGTAATGAACAGTCTCAAGAAGAATCAGATCAGGCACCAAAACCCAAACGACGAAAAGGAAGCGTAGAACCAACACCTTTTTTAATACAATCCCCCCCTGCATCTGCTACAGAACTATCAGAGACGGAAGAACAATACACTTCATCTAATACACCCGGTGGTGGAAGCGAGAGGACAATCCGTCGTATCACAAAAATCGGGAGCAATTCTCAGATTATGCAACTATTCCAACGTCGTCGTATGATTTCTGAAAAATCTGTCGAAGAGTGTCCTCCTGAAGATAATTTGGCGTCTTCCGATGGTACCAACAAACAAGCTGTGAAATCACCTGCACCAAAGCGCAGACGCACTCGGACTACAACGGTAGCCGAACTTGAGCTATCACAACCCCTAGTGCCGCCACTTAGTGGAAGGCTTCGAAGTGACTCAACCAAATCTATAGATTCTAGCAAATCGGTTGAACTTGTAGAACCAGTGAACCTACCCATATCGTCACCAAGTCACTCGAGTAATAATGCTGCTGTCAACGCACCTATCCGCAAGGACGAGGAAGTGCTTTTGACAAGTCTCAGCGGTAGTCGGTTGACGCGGCCTTTCCGAGTTGTTGTTAGCAAACTCAAAGTTGGCCGAAAAACCTGATACGAAACTGCGATTACCGGTCGTCGCCCAATGGTTTATACCATTGGCAGACTCAGATCCAAGCGGAAGTCTTTCGTATAGCTACTGATTATTTTCGCGCAAACCTAAGCTGAGCTTGATCTTGTTTATTATAATATCTACTAAACATTTTTAAAACACTATCTGCCAATTCGAAATGTATTGGTAAAATTATGTTTAAGTTAAAGAAATTTGTTTCCTTCGTTGTTATGAACTTACAGAAATACAGGAATATTGCGTAGACGGATCGCGGTCAGCAAACAAAAAAAAATAGGAGAAACACGCGATGAATGTTGGTTCCTCCCTTATAATTAGTTTTTCACAATGTAAATACACCTTTATATTTAAATTGTAACATTCAATTTGAAAAAAAACCATAACACTGGACATTTGTAACAAGCTGTAGAAACATACTATGTACGCAGTAAGTTATATTCTTCTTTATTACTACTACAAAGAGAGATCCTTGGTTTTGTTATTCCGGCATCTTCTTTAAGAGTACCGATTCCATGAAAAAACCAGAAGATGAATCAAGAGATTTGTTTTTGTAAATGGTAATCTACAAATTTAAAACAAATATAATAATCATACTTCTAGAGAGTGAATGTTAGTAAGTGACTTTTATTGTCTTTTCGAATAGTTAATGAATATCACAGCTCTTTCAAGTAATCCTTATTGTAATTTTGTTTTCGAAGGAACTAATCAAAACGGCTTCGCGAATAATCCGCTGTTTAGGTGGCTTTTGACACCTAAGAGAGGAAACGTCGCTAAGTCCAATGCTTGAAACGATATGTCACTAGGTTATCCAGCTCGGTCTATGTGCGGCATTCTAGCGTAAGTCCCATCGAGGCGTCACTTTGTAAAATATTTTAACAAACTGGTGAAATGAAACGGGCAACTTTTTTTTATTAGAATATGTTTATTGGGTTTAAGTAAATAGCTCGCGAAGCTGACGCTTGAAATGAAAACTAGATGATAGTTTAAAGAAGAAATTTATAGTTTAGAGTAGGCAGCTTAGAATAGTAAGCGATCATGAGACGTTAGTTAGACCATCATGCACTGCATTCTACCCACTTCGGCTGAATATGGACAGAATGCAATACAGGATGATGAACTAACCCCTCATGACAGCAGTTGAAGGAAGGACAAGGGCGGGTTCGAAAATGGCCTCACAAACTCCTCAAGCATCTATATACGTTTGTCGGTCGCATTAAAATATATCCTATTAGGTACTGGGGCTTATTCTTCGAGGCAAGTGAGGTGAAGTGATTGCGTTTTTCAGAGTCACCTTATTCTTGTAGGCGAATGCCGTGACTCAAAGTCACTTTAGGTGACTTGAACGAACATGCATGAACTCTTACCGTATTCTCGGAGGCCAACAGCGTGACTCAAGTCGGTGGCAAGTGACTTTTGTCTCACCGGAGACATTTGCGATATTCTTAGTAACGAACCAGATAAAGAAAAAGCCCTCTTACGTTTCATAAAAAAGTGTTGATTAGTGGAACAAAATTTAATAGACTTAAGAACTAGTTTGTATAATCCTTTTTCGGACACGAATGCCAAAAGTTGGTAAAGTGTCTTTAAAAAAATAAATAATAATAATTAAACAAATTATACTGACAAACAACTACACAGTTTAAACAGAAAACAAACAAGCCCATTCCAGGCGGATTGTAAATTTAAAAAAACTTTTTTGATTAGAAAAATTAAATTTCTAAACAACTTGGACTAAGACACGTTATTGCAATAACGTGTTTGTTTGGCATTTTCTTTTCATTGAAGCTGAAGGTACAAACTACTGCTAGGAGAAGCCACAATTTGAATTTATTGGGGAGCATAAATTACCTTAGCATTAAAATAAAAACATTACAATTGTAATTTTACGGAAAACGAACTATTCGACTCAACCCCTATGTTCCAGGAACACTTTGAAAAAGCTTTGCTCCTCCTCTGGGATGATATTTTTACTCATGGCATTCTTGAGGGCATGCCGACAGCCTTGAATATTGTAGCCCGGTTTGAAGGATTTTTCTTCGGACTTCAGTAATCCCAGCTGAATCAACAGGAAGTTCCTCAGGCTTTTAAGGCGATTGTTGTTTTTGGCATACTCATATACATCGGCAAAAAGTGCTTCTGTAACGACTAGTGCTTCCGCATTTTTATCTGATATCTCGGACAATTTAAGTATGGTAAAGGCTAAATACACCAGGTAGTCTTCGCCCGAAAGTGTTTTCAGGTATTCTCGGAATGCTGCCGTTTTGTCGGTTTCGCCCAGTGCATCGAACATAGTTTCCGATGGAAAATCCGTTTGACAGTAGGATTCAACGGTATTTGGTAAAGTTTGATCCAAATCAATTGTGCAATTTGATAGTAAAGGTCTTTCGATTTTTGGTTCAGCAGTTGCCTTCTGGATATTACGAATTTCGTTAGCTTCAGCTTCGTCAGATTCTTCGCCATCCGATTCTGCCTTGTCGTCTGTTTCTTCATCTTCTTCATCCTCCTCTTCTTCTTCTTCTTCAACTTCCTCCTCGTCGTTATATTCATCGTCTTCGTCTTCTTCTTCACCTTCAGAATCGTCCTCCTCTAAAGATCCCAAAGCATCCAGTCTACCATACTCATTTAAGGTGAACTTCAACTGCTCCCGGCAGTCGTATCCAAACTGATTTCCGTCCAGAGTTAGACTTTTTAAATTATTCTTATTGTAAGTAGCCCCAGCAATGGCAAACGCACCTTCAGGACCAATTTCATTGAACCCTAAGTTTAAAATCTCAATAGCTGTATGCGCTTCCTGCAGAGCTTCTCCGAGATAGATGGCTCCCTTTGTTTTCAACAAACAGTCTCCGAAATTGATTTCCTTTAGGTTTTGCATATCGTAGATGGCTTCGGCAACGGCCTGCGCCCCACGAGGCCCGATAGTGTTGTCGTTCAGGTTCAGGATGCGCAGATTAGTGTTCTGTTTGAAAGCTTCCGACAGGGCCGTAATGCCCGGATGATAGATTCCGTTTTGGGGCATTTCTATGTGCTCCAGCGATTTGAGTGTCCCGAAAACGTTGGCTAAAGCTTTGGCACCGTCGTTTTCCAAACGGTTTCGCCCAGCAATGAACAACTTCAGAGCTAATGGTTTCCCTTTTTCTTTGCTAGCAGCGTGGCACGCTAGAAGGGCTCGGGATAACATCTTTCCACCTTCGATGCCAAGTCCGCAATTGTTCAGTTTTAATTCCTACAATTAAAGCAACCGCAAATTGAATTACATTTTCTAAAAAGGAGAATGCTTTGGAATGTGTGCATTAATACATTGCATTAGAAAGTTTTATGATTTTGATCTGCCTACATTCGCATGAGGTAGGTATATGCTGTTTGAATTTATTTGGGAATGAAGTTCTCTCAATGTTAATTGAATTTTTCTAACGATACCACCCTGTGGGAATAGATCAATTTGATTAAAAGCAGTAACAGTGCCAGTATGAAGACACCGATTGGACTCAAGGAATGTTCGAATATTCCTCGGATCTGACTGTTATTTCTCAAATGATTTTGGTTAAAATTAGCTGAAAAAATGTACACAAAAGTAGGACTTCTAACCTGCAGCGTGTAGCAAACGGGACTCTGGAGCAGATCGACCAACCCGGTCATCCCGTTCGGGCCCAACGCATTGTCCGAACAGTCGAGTACTGTCAGCTGGGCTCCGGCTACCACCATTCCGTCCCCCATAGCACGCAGTGCTGGTGGAATTTCCGTCTTCATCCGCCCGGTGAACAAATCCTTCCATAGTGCTTCCTTCAATTCCGGGCGTTTTTCCAGCGCCTTACCGATACCCTTGGCGGCTTCCACGCCCAACGTGTTACCTTCTAGATTTAAAAACTGCAGACTGGCGCACGCATCGATGGCTTCAATCAATTCCTTGGCTGAAAAATTAGGACCAAAGAAATAACGTTGTAGATTCGTTCCCGCTAAAACAGAGAAAAGTGCAGGTGTTACTTACCGGCTGCTTCCGTTTCCCATTTGAGGGCTTTTCCCAGGAAACTAACACCGGAAAGTGCAGGTGGCTCATTCAGAGCTGTTGATATGGCATTCAAATCGAAATTGGACATTGTCACGGATTGTTACACTGTGTCTTGATCAGGATTTAATTGAAACAAATTTTCAACTTGAAATAAAGTTTTTTCCCCGTTGAAACTCGCTGTGTGAGGTTATGTCGAGTATTTTGAGTTTTGTCAGTTGTTTGTTGATCGCGCTTTTGTTTGCCACAGACAGTGCTGCCGTTAATAAATTAATTGAGATTCATGCTCTGCAGGCTTCTTAATAAAATTGCAAATTTAAACCTGATAAATCTTTACAAAATCTGTTTTGCTTAAAATATAATACTTCTAACAATAATAAAAAACTGAATTTCCCAGAGCATTTTTAAGGATTATCAGCGAAGGCATAAAAATAGGATTTGAAAATACTTTTCTGATTTCAGAAGCGTTTTTCTCGGTTCGGTGTTTTTGTTTTATATATGTATGTATTTCATATTTCATTCAATACGTGTAATGAAAGCTCACGCAGTCCAATTTAGTGCGCTGCGATTAATATTTATTTCTTTTTTTGTGCGAATCTTTTTTCAACACAGTAGCAATACGGAATAGTCCTATTTGACGCTGTTAATTAATTTGATATTTATCATAAAGCTGGTTGTTACCCTAACACGATTCAGTTTTGGCAAATACCTCTTCCAATACCAGTACAAAAGAACTGAGAATTTTTAAGGTTATTTTGCCGTCCCATCTGTATACACCCAAGCAAGTGTGCGTGAAAAATGTCAATAACAATTGAGGCGCTTAGGATCAGAGGGATGCAAGTGCCTAAATGATGATTTCGAGAAAACGGGCCTCAAAGTTTTTTTTCTAAATCAAAATTATCGAATCAATTTTT
>NW_026598549.1:0-25000 GCF_029784155.1 Uranotaenia lowii | reverse complement strand
AAAAGCCGTAAACGGAACAGAATCTGGTGCCATGTTTACTTGATGGAATCCATTCTTCAAATCCAAAACAGAGAAATATTTTTTTCCTTCAACTCGCTCCAAGCAATCATCAATGAGCGGAATCGGATAACTATCACGCACGGTAATTTTGTTCAACGACCTATAATCAATGCACATACGACGTTCACCGGATTTCTTCGTCCTCAAAACAATAGGAAACGAATAGGGGGAATGACTGGGCCGGATTATACCAGCAGACAATAACCCATCAACAATTTTATCCACCTCAACTTTATCAGCATAAGAAAGTCGCCGCGGACCATAACTAATGGGAATATCGGAAGTCAATTTTAACCTCATTTCATAAGAGTGATGCCTTTCCGGAATATTTTTGAGATCCAAATAATTATCTTTGATCACTTTCATAAGCTCATGTTGAGTATCTAATTTCAATTTCGGATTAATAGTGATTCGATCATCGGCCTCAATTGCGAAAATGTCGGGAACATCAACGACCAAGTTGTTCACATTATTTAACCGTAAATATGCCGAACAAACGGAACAATTCCTCAACGTACCCGTATCGTCACTTCGGAACAAATCGTACACACAATGTAACAAGCTATCGGATATTTGAATTTCACTTTGGTTTTTCACTTCTATCTTGTATTGATTCGATCGTGTATTATACAAAATTATACCAAAAGCCTTCAAAAATTCTCGGCCTAGCAAAAGAGGATGCACCATAAAATGATCAGGGACAACGTAAAACTTAATTTTTTCGGAATGAGCGGAAAAAGTAACACGAGCCGGAACAATAGCGTAAGCACACAACGGAAAACCACCTACACTTCGGAATCCTGAAAACTTCTTATCTCCTAAAACTAACTCACTAGGAACGGCTGACCTTTTAATCAAATTTATTGGACTACCCGTATCAAAAAGCGAAAGGAAACTTCTAACTGAATGCACTCTTTTGCCAGAAAGGAAAGCAACACTTACCAGATTCACTTCGGTGAGGGCTGCGATGGGCTGGTTGCTGACGTCTGGCGGCCTCCTGCGACTGAAGTCATCCACAAGCGCCACTCGATCCTTGTTGGTTGGCGCTTTTGTTTGGCAATCCTTGGTGACGTGTTTATCGGAACCACAGCGGAAACGGGATCTCAGTGCTCGACCAGGTTTCGAGCACCGAGCGGAAATGTGACCCTTCTCGGAACAGTTGTAGCAGCGTAATTTTGATTCGGAACCACTTTCGATTTTCGTTGTCTCGCTTCTTGAGATCGGAATGGTGGCGGAACTGGAACGTATTTCCCGGAGTTTTGCGTACCGTCGAGACAGTTGCTTGAGTTGTGCCAGGTCCTTGGCCGGATACAGAACCGTAATATCTGCGGAACGATCCCGGAACCCATCGATGATGAACAGAACGGTTTGTGCTTCTTCAATATTGGCGCGCGAAGCAATTTCCTCCATCTTGAAAATGTATCCCAACACCGATGTCTTGCTGCTGGTGAACGTAGTTTTCTTGAGCAATCCGATGATTTCCACTGCCGTACAGGAATGCTCAAAAGTTTCCAAAAAGCTTGCACGGAATTCTTCGTAGGTGGCGGAACGGTCAATTCGTAGGAACCACCCGGCTTCAGTGTCCGGCTGCATCAATCGGCGTATGCACTGCAGGCGGAATTGGGAATTTCCTCCGACGGAATCGCAAGCACTTTCGAAGTCGTCCAACCACCTCTCGGGGACGTACGTGTCGCTTCCAGCGAACGATGGGATGAGACATTGTATGTCTGAGAATTCGGCTGGCCGAGCAACTAAAACTTCATTGCCAGCCAGCTCCCGGCGCAAATTAGTAATTTGCTCTTTCTTCGAACGCGCGAACATCATGGCGACTGCAGCACCGAACGAATCCCACTTCTGAAGTTGTAGAGTCGGATTGGGATGGAAATAATTTCGCACGCGGTTAAAAGTTTTTTCACACAAAAGGCCTCTTTCTTCACTCACACACACAGACATTCATATTTGACGGAAACGCAATCATACGAAACGCACAAACTGACAGCTCGCCCCGCCGGGCTGCCAGTAAACCAATCTCTCACACGGAAAACACACTACAAATTTGTGGCTTTGAAAATTTAAATTTGCTTTAAAAATTTAAATTTATTTATTTATAAATTGAAATTTGTTGTTTTGAAAATTTAAATTTATTACCTTGAAAATTTAAATTTGTTACTTTAAAAATTTAAATTTGTTACTTTAAAAATTTAATAAGTTACCGAACTTAGAAATATAAATTCCCTTCATTCTATAGAATATACACAAAACTCTTTTTTTCAAAATTATAGACCAATGATTTACTGCCGGCAGTTCTCTGTCCAACTTGCTGGGCCCAGATAGAAACGTTTCATCGATTTTACCTGTCTGTGCAGAGTTTATATCAAGATAATTCAGGGACAGGCCCAAATGATGATACTGAACAATCGATGGAACTCGACGCATCTATGTCGATAAAATCCGAGATTCTGTACCCCGAAGAGGTATCTTCCGATCTCGAAGA
Source organism: Uranotaenia lowii (assembly GCF_029784155.1). NCBI lineage: Eukaryota > Metazoa > Arthropoda > Insecta > Diptera > Culicidae > Uranotaenia > Uranotaenia lowii. Next base: position 22,446 of record NW_026598549.1, on the reverse strand, counting down.
GCCTGATCAAATGATGCTCATGCTTCCTGTTGAAACTATTATGTCAGTGGATGAAGATAACGACGATGCCAATACAGAAACTAATGAGCTGACGATTGAAAATGTAGAATCAAGGCCAGAATCATCTTTGCTCCGTCCTATGTCGCAATTGAATGGGGAAGCTCTGGACCGGAATCAATGTTGCTATTGTTTTAAACGGTACGCATAACAATCAACGTATTATTCAGGATTCTCTAACTTTTTTAAGTTTTTCAACAGATACAAAGACCGTGGCACCCTAAAGCGTCACGTGGAAGAAGTTCACGAGAAACTGCAACTTAACTGCGGCGAGTGCAACCATGTGGCTACCACTCGGCGGGCACTTTCGCTGCACATTAAAACTCATCATCCAGCAAATGTTGCGCGAAAACCAACACGCCCCACCTACCGATGCCCGCACTGTCCGGAGATGTTCCTCAAGAAAATTCCACGAGAGGCTCACATCAAAGAGAAACATTCGGAACTCGGGCAGCTTCCCGCAGCTGATAGTGGGAGTCAGCAAGGTAGCTCGGGGATAGTTTCCAGTAATGGAACTGAACCAGCGGAGCTCGATACAACATTGCCAATTAAGGTGGAGCCTAGTGATCCCAAAGAGGAATCTCCAAAGGTTGTGGAAACACATCCTATGGTTGTGCTACCTGAAACCAGCATGTCTCTAGATAAGAGCACAGAGGTAAAAGTACCCATAATCGCTGAGATCAAAACAGAAGGCATTCAGAAGACAAAAATAAAAAAAGCAGCAACAAAATCAGGACGAAGTTCTATTACACAAGATGGCAGTAGTCTGGACCGGCAACAATGCAGCTTTTGTCAAAAATGGTACATGGAACAACAAACACAATACTTTCCAGTACATCTAACTTTTTCATGTTTTCCTACAGGTACTCAGATCGCGGCACCCTGAAGCGCCACGTGGAGGAAGTTCACGAAAGGTTGTCATTCAATTGTGACGAATGCGGCCACGTAACCAACAATCGACGGTCACTGTCTTCCCACAAAAAATCTCATCATGCGGCAGAAGACGCACGCAAATCACGCCCCAGCAGCTTCTGCTGCCCGCACTGTCCGGAAATGTATCCCAATAATGCCCTCCGGGACATACACATTCGAGCGGAGCATTCGGCTCAGCTTGGCCAAGTTGCCGAAAGTGATCAAACCTTCAAGTGCATGTTTTGCGCAAAGGAAATTTCTTCGTACAAACGCTTGCAGCATCATTTGATACGCACACATAAGGCAGATTATCAGACATCTCAGCCCCAGGATCAGGAGGAAAGCGTAAGTGAAACTTTGGATATGTCTCATTAAATCGTACTGTTATGTGTAGACTTCACTATAAAAATTTAATTTTATGATGCCGAAACTGACCATTTCTTTAAAAATAGCTTAAAACCATCGTTTATCAACATTGTCTCTTGGCTAAAACTACATGACATTCGGATACTGTTTAGCTAAGAATTGACATTGAATGCAATTTTATCGGACATTTTGTTTACAAAAGACTCTCCATTTCTTGGATAATCTTCAAACGTTTGCCCTCGGGCATCGAAGGGTCCTCCTTCAGCTTCAATTCCATCCACTCTCTGGGATGTTTCTTTTTTCGGTGCGACGCTTGGTTAGCGTTAGAGTTGAAAGTTTTATCGCAAAAATCACATGAGTACAGCCTTTCCCCGTTGTGCGCTGCCATGTGTTCCTTAAACAACGGGAAGAAACAAATTATTTTGGACAATGTATATATTTCAATTGAGACAAACCCTCAAATTAACAGGTTTCTTAAAAGTTTTGTCACACACCGTGCAGGACAACAGCTGTTTCTTGTGCTGCGCCTTGTGGTACTGCAACGAGAGGGCACTGGGACAAACTTGACCGCACTCTTGGCACGTTTTACTTCCCGAGTGAATCATCTTGTGCTTACGCATGTTACTCTTTACAATCCTACGGTTGAAAGATATTTTAAAAATTTGAAAGCATCAAACTTGTAACATACTTCGTAAAAACCTACCAACTGTCGCACTCATCGCACTTGGCCCGCTCTTCCGGTGTCTGATTGACGTTTTCGTGCTTTTCCATGTGCTTTTTCCAACAGCCGGTATCTTGAAACCCTTTCGCACAAATGTGACACAAATGTTTCTGGGAGTTACCGTGCTTGGTCTCCATGTGCTTCAGCCAACCCATTTTGCTTTGGTACTGTTTATCACAGAGATCACAGCGCCACCCGTTTTCGCTCAGCAGCTGCCGATGATAGCGCAGATGTATCCCAAGACCTCTCCTGTGGGGATAGGCTCGCGGACAGAGATGGCATTGGAACGTTTTCTCTGCCTCCAGGTGTTTATTTTCGTTGTGAGCTTTGAGCGACTCGCCGTTGGGAAACTGACGATTGCACGGTTCGCATCGAAAGCGTTCCGGGTTGAGATGGAACCACATGTGCTGCAGAAGTCGATGGCGACTGCTGAACTTCTTATTGCAACAGAAAACGTACACCTTCTTGTTATGAGTCTGCAGCGAATGGTTTTTCAGCTGGACAAACGTGGGGTACTTCTCTTCACAAGTGTCGCATTTAAGGTCAAAATGTTTGCGCAGAAGCTCGTTGTCCTCCTTTTGTTTTAATTTGTCGCTTTGTGGGTTTTTCTTAATATTCTTAGGTGGACCGCCTGGGGGTTTAGACTTTTGCTCAAGCATTTTCGTTGATTTCTGACTGGAATCATCATCTGATTCTCCTTCAAGGGGCTCTTCGTCCGATTCAATTTGATCAATTTCATCAGATTCGTTTCCGTCTATTGGTTGCTCTATGTTGTCTATTGTTCCAGACTCAATCGTTCGTTCGACACCTTCAAATCGTTCATCATCCGAAATACAATCATTTTTTATCTGCACATCCAGCATTTCCGCTTTCACTGCAAAAATTTCTTCATGATGTTCCGCCCCGCCGATAGGTTCTTCTTTTATTCGAATCGATTGACCACTAACAAGTTCGTTGGGTTCTGACTTTGGGAAGTGAATTTTTCTTATCTCACAGTAAAATGTATGGAAGTCTTCAATTTGTTTCCAACAAATCGAACACAGGACTGCATATGTGAACTCCTGTTTCTGTTTATAAAACAAGGATATTTATATTGTATTCTAATCCAAATCCAAATCCTTACCTCGAACCAAAAATGTTTCGCCAAAGCCTGTTGGGTGGATTTGTTATCTGCCACTGATCGCCTTAAGTCAGGTTTCACCGTCTTGGTACACGCGATGCAATTCTCGAGGGACATTGTAGCAGTTACTAGAATTTTTCAAAGAAAAACATGAACTCAGGTTTCAGAATGGGGTAGGCTCAATAGCGGCACTTCACAGAAACAAACGGGAAAATTGTGCCTTATTTTTTTAATCCGCCTTGAGGTATGCAAATCTTTTCATTTTTCGCCTGAAAAGCTGCATTACATTGAATACTGCTATCGAAGAGGTTTCTACAAAAAATCATTAAGTTTTTTTTATCCTTCATGAAATTTTCTCTGTTCAAGATTTATCAACTCATAGATAACTTCAAAATGTCTCTTGGAATAGCTTTTTGTAACAAGGCACTTTTATATTAGAATCGAATGGTTTTGATCGAAAAAACTGGGACTCCAGGGACTGCCTGAAGTAGAAAATATTGACGGATATAAAAGTTTACCAGAAACTACCCCACCAATTGTATGAGTATCTTCTTATTCTGATATCGATGCACTTTAAATGTTCACACTAATTCCACATATTAATTAGATACAATTTCTAACAAATATTACTTTTAACAAGTTTGCAATCCAGTTTCCTCTCAGCCTTCGGCTAGATCGGTCGTTTTCTTTTCACGCTCTCGATACTATCCAAAAAGGCTAAAGATATTTTTTTATGATTGGTAAAGTTCGGTACGTGGTGAAGTGATGAGTCCGTCCCCCGGAGACTACCCGGGTCGGACCATACCGGAATGGCTCGACCCGAAGAACCAGCATGGCCGCCTTTTCTACCTTTACCTAAAAGCTCGTGATGGACACACTCTTCCAAACCCGTTTATAGTAGGAAAATCTCTAGAGAAACAGGTCGGAAAGATTGATGGAGCGTTCTATGATCGAGTAAGGAAGTGGTACGTTTTGAAGGTTAGAAGCAAGGAACAAGGGAAACAGCTAGAAGAAATGAAGCAGTTAATCGATGAAACTCCTATAGAAATAGGGAGTCATCCCAATCTTAACCAGCGAAAGTTCGTTGTGCGGTGTAGCGAAGTGATCGATATGACCGAGGCAGAATTGTTGGCTGAGCTGTTATCACAAAAAATAACCGAGGTTCGAAGAATCACAAAAAAAACTGCATCTGGCATAATCGGCACACCAACCTTAGTCCTTACTATAAGCAGTACCATCATCCCCGAGTTCGTGGATTTTGGTCTTCTCCGAGTCCGAACTCGTGTCTACGTACCACAGCCATTGCTTTGCCGCCTTTGCTTCTCATATGGTCACCCGAAGAGCCGATGTCCGAACAAACGCGCGTGTAGTGTTTGTTCTAGCACAAATCACGACAGCAGCAATTGTCCAGGGCCCAAATTTTGTCATACTTGCAAATCACACGATCACTCGCCATCCGAACGCACTTGTCCGAAGTGGATTGAAGAATCAGCAGCTCTTAGGATCAGCGTAGAACAAAATTTGCCTCTTGCCACAGCTCGCCAACAAGTGAAGAACAACACCAACAAAACCAGCTATGCAAATATCACCCGATCAAGCAACGATCTAAAACCTGCACACAACTCGCAAAATAACCAGCAGCAACAACAGGAAGAAAAAGCAACCAAACAGCAGCAACCAAAACGCGACCATACCATTTCGGTATCCGGACAACCAGCTACTCAGCCGACGACCCCTTCACCTCCTCGGAAGAAGAACTCTACCCATGTTTCTCCACCCGACTCCGCGAACAACGGAGTTGGGCAAGAGAGCGCGATATCAACCTCTGCCGTAGAACGGCAATCTAGTGATAAGAATCCTACCCTCCCCTCCAAAGCCCTTCCAACATCCTCAAACCCTTTCCAACCTCCTAGCTTTAAATTTAAATTTAAAAAGAACCCCGGCACATAAAAACTTTGTAAAAGTGATCTGGCCTAATAAACTTTAGTTACTAAATAAAAAAAAAAAAAAAAGTTTGCAATCCGAAAAAAATAATGAAAATTTGTTGAAAATCAAGATGTAAACAAAGTGCAAAATAAAATAATTCTACTGCAGTGCTGCCAGCAATGTATAATAGCTGAAAAAGTTATCCTACACAAAAAATCTAAATTTCATTGTCGAATTCAATGAATTAGCATTCAGGTTCTTTGTTAAAAAAAAAAATTACTATTGATGGTCAATCGCCTATCGTATTTTTTAAACTATATAGATCAACTCGAATGGCATTCGGATTGTTTTCGGTAAAATTGTTAACTTCTTTTAAATCAACTGAATCCATTCTATCTATAAAAGGCTTTCCATTTCCTGTATTATCTTCAACCGTTTTGCCTCCGGCATAGTAGGGTCCTTCTGCAGCTTCAGTTCCATCCACTCCCGAGGGTGTTTCTTCTTCCGGTGCGATGCCTTATTGGCATTGGAGTTGAACGTTTTGTCGCAAAAATCACACGAGTACAACCTTTCCCCGTTGTGTGCTGCCATGTGTTCCTGAAAAACGGACATAAGTCAATTTTATTTAAATATGTTTCAATATTGGTTTTCAAAACGAACCCTCAAAATAACAGGGTTTTTGAATGTTTTTTCGCACACCGTGCAGGGCAGCAACTGCTTTTTGTGCTGTGTTCTGTGATACTGCAAAGAAAGGGCATTGGGACAAACTTGACCACACTCGTTGCACGTTTTACTGCCCGAATGAATCCTCTTGTGCTTGTGCATGTTACTTTTCACAATCCTACGGTTGAAAAATATTGTTAATTATCGTATGCGTTACGGAGACTTAGAAAATCTTACCAACTATCGCATTCATCGCACTGTGCCCGCTCTTCCCGTTCCTTGGTGATGTTTTCATGCTTTTCCATGTGTCTCCTCCAACAGCCGGTATCCTGGAAGCTTTTGGCACATATGTGACACAGGTGTTTCTGGGAGGTGCTGTGTTTGGTCTTCATGTGCTCCATCCAGCCCGCTTTGGTTTTGTAATGCTTATCGCAGGGATCACAGTGCCAGCCGCTTTCGTTCAGTTGCCGATGGTAGCGCAGGTGTATGGTGAGTCCTCTCATGTTTGGATAGACCCGCGGACACAGCTCACACTGGAAAGTTTTTTCCGCATTCGCTGACAGATGTATAGTTTGGTTGTGAGCCTTGAACGCTTCCGCGTTGGGAAACTGACGGTTACACGGTTCGCATCGATATCGCTCCGGGTTCAGGTGGAACCACAAATGCTGAACAAGTCGGTTACGGCATCTGAACTTCAGGTTGCAACAGAATACGTGTACCTGTTTGCTATGCGCTTCCAAGGAATGGTTGTTAAGCTGAGCAAAAGTTGGGTACTCTGCCTTGCAGGTGTCGCATTTCAGATCAAAATGCTTACGCAACAGTTCGTTGTCTTTCTGAAACCGTTTCGAAGCTTCGGTTTGTGGCCTTTTCCTCACTCTCTTAGGTGGACCGTCAGGATATTTGGGCTTCCGTCCACGCTTTTTTGGTGTTATCTGTAACACATTAATCTCTGCTTCGCCGTCTATGTTAGTCTCCTCTCGTTTTTCATTCAATTCAAAATGATAATTTTCTTCAAATGCGTATTCATCCACCGGTTGCTCCAAGTCTTCTATTATTTCAGACTCGACCTTTCCTTTGATTACATCAAATCTTTCATTATCTGAACCACCTACATCAGACGGGTAAAGATTTTCGATCTGCACATCAAGCGATTCCGACTTCACTGTGAAGATTTCTTCCTGGTGGTCCGCCAAGACGATCGGTTCCTCTTTTATTTCCACCGGTTCATCACTAGCAGATTTATCATCCTCTGCCAGTGGAAAGTGAATCTTTTTTATCTCACTGTAAAAGGTGTGGAAGTCTTCGATTTGTTTCCAGCAACTGGAACATAAAACGGCAGATATGAGCTCAATATCCTAAAAAACAATTAAAATTTGAAATACTTAGAATTAAATCAAGTTAATAGAATTACCTTGAACCAAAAATGTTGCGTCAACGCGTGTTGAGTTAATTTGTTATCTGACACTGAACGCATTAAGCTGGGTTCCACTACCCTGGTACATGCGATACAACAATCGAGCGACATCGTGACTCAATTGAATAACGCTTAGAATATTGTTTTGAACGTATCAATTGCAATTGCTATTGATAAGCTGTCCACTATTAAACTATGTAATATAAAACGCAATTATTTATGTTATCGCAACCATGATGACTTTAATCGTTATGTTCGCAACGAAGTTGGAGATTTTTTACTAAACTTGACGCCTTCAGGTAGACAGATGCTGGTTCTTCATCAAGTAGTTAAGTTCAAAATGTCTTTGAATAGACTATTTTGATTTATACTGAAAAAGTAAAACATAAATGATATGTTACAATTATAATCAAATGTTCGAAGCTTACTTGTTTTTTTCTGTTATCAAGTTTTTTGACGAGAATTTTTTCGAACAATTACACTTATTTTACTTATTCTGAAAAATATACCAGACAACTTTGTATTCCGAGAAATTCGGTGAAAATCGTGAAAATCTTACTAGGTACGAAGATGTCAACAAATTGCGGTTGAAAAACAAATGAATTGCAGTGCTGCCAAGTTTGCTTTGCAGCTTGCTTTGTGTGCGAGTATCTTAATTTTCAAGGGACTGCTCGGAGGTTGCGAACTCTCCTAATGCCCCGGGAAATTTATCCCACTTTATCCTACCAAGCGATATTGCAAACAATGAATAACGGTTATAAAGTTTTTTTTTTTATTCAATGAGATTTCGCATTTCTTGCACCAACTGCAACCGTTTGTCTTCGGGCATGTTCGGGTCGCTTTTCATCTTGGCCTCCAGCCACTCCCTGGGATGTTTCTTCTTTCGGTGCGATGCCTTGTTCGCATTGGAATTGAACGTTTTGTCACAGAAATCACACGAGTACAATTTTTCTCCGTTGTGAGCGGCCATGTGTTCCTGTAGGTATAGGCAAAAAAAGGGTACAATAATGAACATTTACGACTTTTTACTAATTTTGTAGTGAAAATTTTACCTTGAAATTAACTGCCTTTTTGAAAGTTTTGCCACACACCGTACACGAAAGATCCGGTTTCCTGTGTTGTAGCTTGTGATATTTGAACGATAAAACACTGGGACAAACCTGGCCACATTCATCGCATGTTTTGCTGCCAGTATGAATCAGTTTGTGCTTCCGCATGTGACTTTTGTAGATCCTACAAAAATTTTATGACAATTTAAAGATTCAATTCCTTGATCCACAAAACCTTACCAACTATCGCACTCCTCGCATTGAACCCGTTCCTCGGGCGTCCTCGGGGTGTTGGTGTGTTTTTCCATGTGCTTCTGATAGTTGGTCGGGTCCTGGAAGCCCTTAGCACACACGTGGCACAAATACTTGAATCCTTCGCGATTGATGTGCTTATTTTTTACGTGAGTGCTCCAAGCCACCTTGGACGTGTACTGTTTGCCACAGGGTTCGCAGCGCCAGCCTTCCTCGGCCGCGTCCGAATGAACCGTCTCGTTGTGGTACTTGAGTGTTTCGCCGTTAAAAAATTGTCTATCACAGGGTGCGCAACGAAACTGTTCCGGATTCTGGTGGTATCGCAAATGTTCCAACAAACGGGATCTAACTTTGAACCTGAGACTGCAGCAAAATATGTAAGCTTGTTTTTTATGCGTTTCGATCGAATGAGTCTGCAATTGGGCGAAAGTTGGAAACTTGGCTCCACAAGAATCACATGTCAAATCGAAATACTGCTGAAACAGCTCGTTATCCTCTTGTACTTTCCTCGAACGTTCCGATTGAGGTTTCGGCACAATCTTTTCGTCAGGGGTTTTCCGCTTCCGTCCTCTTCTGTTAACATCTGGTTGATTCATTTCAGATGTTTTACTAGACGTTGATTCTAAATCAGTTTTATTAGGTTTTTCATCACCAAACTCCAGCTTTCCAGAGAAAGAAGAATCATCGAGCAGTTCATGCTTTACTTCCACTGGTTGGTCCACCGGTAACAAATCCTCATCTCGAGGGTGGTGAATCCTATCGATTTCGCAGTAGAATTCGTGGAAATCTGCGATTCGCTTCCAACACTCTAAACAGGTGACTGCTGATATAAGCTTCGTTTCCTAAAAAAAACCCTAAAAGTTACTTTACTTGAACTTAAATTGAATAATATAAACTTACTCCAAACCAAAAATGCTCGGCCAGTGCCTCTCGGGTAGATTCATGATCTGCTAGATAAGGTACCGTATTTGGATCTATAGTTTTTGTACAGGTGATGCAGCAATCCTGAGACATTCTTGCTTCAGTGGGTTCAACAAAAACTTAACACCCAATTTATTGATTCAAGCCAATAAAACAAAACTCGGCGATGCTCTGGTGGACCACTTCTGGTTCTCTATTTTGTACAACTCGCAGGTGATGTTCCGAAACTGGATTTACGAAGAAACAGAGACACAATCTAGAAAGAAAATAAATGTTGTCAACAGCGATTAATTCACGTAGTGTCACAGACAAATGCCAAGAACAGACTATGTACTGATTGTTCTAGTCATCATTAATCGTTCATATTTATTGAAAATTAATGATACATTATTTATGTTCATCAAAATGTCAAAATTTCTGCAGAAATGAGTAAATGAACCCAATTTTTCAAAGCAAAGGATGATTTTGGGGTGGAATTATGTACGATGACTGAGAAAAATGGGAAAAGTGTGGATTTATGTGTTTTTTTTTAACAACCCGATCTGACTAGCTGGCAACAAGGGACGCAATCTGATCATTGTCGATGATTGTTATTTTCCATCTTTTCGTGGCAGAAACAGAAATAAAATTAAAGTTCTACGTGCTCCAGCCAGTTTTTCTATAATTTAACACTTCCATCATTCCAGAATCGCGTTCACGATGGCCACGTTTGTGCAGCCCTGCCTCACCTGTTTCCGCCGGACGGATAACTATCTCCGGATCACGGACGAAACCAATGCCGACGATGTGCACCGGATAGTCACAACGCACTTTTGGTTTTCGGTAAGTAATTTACGATTTAGGGAAAAAACTAATTGTTTTGTTTCTTTTTCGGACAACAAGGACTATAAATAGGCAGTAATTGCTTGTTCCGATAAGTTCAACTTAATTGTTAAAAAAAAAATGCAACATAAATAGACAACTCATGTCTAGACACATCTTCGATGCTGCATCTTACACTAATCAAGGTCGCCACTTCTTCGGAATTGATTTTCTCTATTTTTTGGGGGATCGAATTTCCTTACAGTATGGTACGTTTATCCGTCTTGTTCGTTTGGATGTCTTCGCTTCATTGAACTCGAGGGGTCAGTTTTTCGATTACTTAATTTGTAGATCAACACACTCTTGAGGTTACCGACTTTAACGTTATAAGATTTTCGTAGTAAGTTTTGCTTGTTTGCAAATTTGATACGTATCGATGATGTAACCGCCATGGTAAACTGTTCCGGTACTTATTCTGACACTTATTTAAGCTTAGAATGTTTGTTCCCTGGATAAATTAAATCGATCTTCCTTTCCTTCCAGGACACCGAGTGCTTCGCCAGCGTACTGTGCACCAGCTGTTGGGAGAAGATCGATGAATTCCACAAGTTCTATTGTGAGGTGAAACGAGTTCACTCGGACCTAGCGGATCCGGTTATTCCGGTGCAAATCAAAGTGGAACCAATCGAGACGGATACGGAAGTAGCTGCCGTGAAACGGGAAATACTGCCCGAATCGTTTTCGAAGCTGGATGAGCTCGTTGAAAAGACAGGTGACATAAACCAAATGACTCTGGTTGGGTTCAAAAATGAGCAAGAATACAAAGAAATGGAACCAGGAGAGGTTCCGGTTAAGAAGAAGCGAGGTCGTAAAAGAAAATTGCCTCCACAAGAAACGAAATCGGAACCAGAGATTGAAACAAAAAACAAAGTTGATAAAACAGAAAATCAACCTAATTCGGATGAATCTGACAATGACTTCAAAGAAGAGCAGGAAGGTTCTGATTGGGATCCTTCGCAGGATATCGACTCGGACGATGAAGTGCTGTCGAAGCGCAAAGCACGCAAAGACGCTAGCAAACCGAAAAGAAAATATACCCCTCGGAAAACAAAAAAGAATGCAGAGAAACGTGTCCCTGTTCCGAGATGTAGAGAAGAAGTAGCGAAAGAGGATGAACTGATTAGAAAATATTGTAGTATTTTCTGCTCAAAATGTGAGTTCACTTCGGATACTTTCAACGAACTGAGGAACCACACCAAAGCGGTTCACAACTGTAATCCGATGGTGATATGTTGCGAGCATAGATTTTACAAGCGAACGTTTCTCTATCAACATGCTCAATACCACGAGGATCCGGAGAAATTCAAATGCCACGTATGCGTGAAATTTTTCCACAGTGGATTGGCTTTGAAGTTGCACATGGATTACACTCATGTGACAGACGAACAGAAGATATTCAAATGCGACGAGTGCGATGCCAGTTTTGCAAAGTCCTATCACCTGACTTCGCACAAAATGAAACACACATCGATAGCCGAGAAGCGTTTCTACTGCGCTCCGTGTGATATAGCTTTTCGCACCAATCAATCCTACAAAACACATCAACATTCGAAGCACGGTGCTGCGGCAAAGTACGTTTGTGATATATGTGCCCGTGGTTTCCGCCAGCGTTCCGATTTGGTAACTCACCAGTTGTCGCACACTGCTGAAGGGCTGGAACAGCTGAAGATCCAGTGCGAGCACTGTCACAAATGGATGAAGAATAAGAAATCTATTTGGACCCACAGGAAAATCTGCCAAAGCGTGGGTCCAGTAACGTGCGACATCTGCGGTAAGACGGCTCCCAATCCAGAGCAGCTAAAAAATCACAAGAAGTTTATGCACCAGGATCAACGTATTTACAAGTGCGGCTACTGTGATAAAGCGTTTAAACGACCCATTGATTTGAAGGTACTCTAGAAAAGTTGTAGTTTAAGATTTACTTACTTACAATTTTCTTCCTTTTTTAGGAACACGAAACCATTCATACTGGTGAGGTTCTCTACACTTGTAACTTCTGTCCGAAGACGTTCAATTCTAACTCGAATCTGTACTCGCACCGACGGAAACAGCACCCGCTCGAGTACGCGGAATGGAAGACGGCGCTGCAGTTGAAAAAGCAGCCTCTCGCTACGCTTCCGCCGGAAACTCTCCCGCTTGCTTCAATTCCGACTACCTCTGGAACGGCGATGGGATCACTGAACAGTGCCAACCGGCTGCCGCTACCCGAACTGGGAGCACCACCGTTGTTTATGCCACCGACGACGACGATGATGATTCCGTCGGCTCATCTGCTGCCCCCCGCAGACGAAAGAGGCGAACAGTATATCTGAAGCTCTAAACAGGCCGGATCATAAGAGTATGTTTTATTTATCTGTGACAAATATCAGTGGTATTTGAATCAGTGTTCTATTACTATGTCTAAACATTACGAAATCCAGTTCAACCAACAGAAATATGGTGAAAATATAATTGTTAGACTACTGGCTTTTGCTGGAATGTAGATTATCTGAAGTACAGTTATCCGCAAATGCAAATTTCAACAAAACGTTTCCAATCCCAACTGAAAAGCTAAAACAAACCGAAAAATCAAGCATCTGGATCAGCATATCAACAGGAGAGTTCAGGACAACAATCAATACCAACTGAAGCATAAAAATATTACCGGGTATAAAATAGGACATCAACCCCGTGGAAACCTAATGAACTTCACGATTCGAGATCAAGAGCAAGCAAGCGCTTACCCAAGGCCAAGCGAAGGTCAGTGCTAAGAAACGCAGCAGAGCGGATGCAATCGGTAAGTAATTTTTGTACTTCTTCGATGAATGATAAAATCGTAAAGCTTGCATTTCCTTATTCAATCTCTGCAACTTCTGCTGCAAAGAGAAAGAGAAATGATGCCATAAACTATGACATCATTCAAGATCAAGAAAAAAAGAACAGAAAACAACTGTATTTACAAAACAAATTAGAACAAGTTCAGCATTACATAGTCTTATAAACGGACATTTTTTTTATTTTGAAAACACCAAAATTTTGAAAAGAGTTGATGGGTTGTACCTCTGCCCGCGGTTTTCACATCAGCGGTATAGTGTTTGGCGGTTTGGTCGATTTGGCGGTTTACCATTTGGCAAATGGTCTTGTTTGGCGGTTTTAAATTTTGCGGTATGAGTCTTTCCGCGGTTTGTCTTTTTGGCGATATGCAACATTTCGCGGTAAGATATTTGCTCAGAAATATATACTGAGCAAATGTTGTACCCAAATTTCTTTTTCTGGTTTCGAGACGTAATGCGTACATACATCATTCTAGTTCGAACGCGCAGCGTGAGGAGGCGGCCTCTTGGTTTTGATCTACGTTTCTGAGACGGCTCCTTTTTTCTAGGTCTACTGAAAACCTAGGAAGGCCCTGTGTTTCTAGGTTTACCCAAAGCTAGGGACAATCCCCTAGCCCGGTCCGCGACGCGAAGCGTAAGGACCATACTTCACCCTAGTTCGAACGCGCAGCGTGAGGAGGCGGCCTCTTGGTTTAGATCTACGTTTCTGAGACGGCTCCTTTTTTCTAGGTTTACTGAAAACCTAGGAAGGCCCCGTGTTTCTAGATTTACCCAAAGCTAGGGACAATCCCCTAGCCCGGTCCGCAACGCGAAGCGTAAGGACCATATACTTCACCCTAGTTCGAACGCGCAGCGTGAGGAGGCGGCCTCTTGGTTTTGATCTACGTTTCTGAGACGGCTCCTTTTTTCTAGGTCTACTGAAAACCTAGGAAGGCCCTGTGTTTCTAGGTTTACCCAAAGCTAGGGACAATCCCCTAGCCCGGTCCGCGACGCGAAGCGTAAGGACCATACTTCACCCTAGTTCGAACGCGCAGCGTGAGGAGGCGGCCTCTTGGTTTAGATCTACGTTTCTGAGACGGCTCCTTTTTTCTAGGTTTACTGAAAACCTAGGAAGGCCCCGTGTTTCTAGATTTACCCAAAGCTAGGGACAATCCCCTAGCCCGGTCCGCAACGCGAAGCGTAAGGACCATATACTTCACCCTAGTTCGAACGCGCAGCGTGAGGAGGCGGCCTCTTGGTTTTGATCTACGTTTCTAAGACGGCTCCTTTTTTCTAGGTCTACTGAAAACCTAGGAAGGCCCCGTGTTTCTAGGTTTACCCAAAGCTAGGGACAATCCCTTAGTCCGGTCCGCAACTTCACCCTAGTTCGAACGCGCAACGTGAGGAGGCGACCTCTTGGCGGCCCCGTTTTTTCTAGGTTTACTGAAAACCTAGGAAGGCCCCGTGTTTCTAGGTTTACCCAAAGCTAGGGACAATCCTCGTAAGGAAATCCTCGTAATTATGATCCATGCATCCGGACTTTTGAACATTTGAAACAGACCGCGAAGTGACTCAGTTGCCAACTATCCATACGGCCAAATAGTCTTACTCGCAAATTGGGATACGCGGTGTTACAAACCGCTGAAAGGCAAACCGCCAAAAGGGTCATATGCCAAATGAGAAACCGCCAAGTGTTACAAACCGCCAAATGATAAACCGCCAAACAGGTTCATACGCGAAATGTCATACCGCCAAAACGAATACCGCGAAATGGTTTACCGCGAGCTGTGATACAATCGAGTTGATGGGTACAACGCCAGGATATCAACCAAAACGTTTTATATTAAGTTGAGAGGCGAAGATAATGTAGTTAATAGAGAAAAGGACTCATTGAATTTTAAGAATGCTCACGACCTTGTCCATTAACACTGACACTGACAAACAAATGTAAACGAAAACAAAACAAACGGTCCAAAATCTTAGTAGTTAAAGACAATGACCAGTAATTTGTAAGTTCTAACTAAAAATTAAAATTCCCCGAAAAAAGATGATACAAATCCAAGAGCTGAAGAGATTCAAGACTTCAAGACATTCAAGACTTAATTTAAGACGTACTTAAGAGAAGAGTGAGATACCAACTGATTCAATCTAAATGTCGCTAACTCAGTAACATTTGAAATTTAATATATCACAAGTGGAAAAAACTTAAACAGTTGTGTGGGAAATCGTAGATTTCTAGAATTTTAAGTGCAATGGAAGACAATTTTATTAAGGGAAACGACAAAACGTGTTCTCACAACTCAATTCATTAGGCTTTCTCTAAAGAAAATACAGCGATCACGCTCTAAAATAAATTTTATTTTGCACTGCTGATACTCGCAGTAACCTCCGGAGCAACAGTAGCACATTGACCACTGTTGCTACCGTTTTTCCCGTACCTTGCCATCCGCTGTTCAAGCCATTCCTTCGGGTGCATTTTCTTCCGATGCGAATGCATATTGGCACTGGAATGGAACGATCGGTCACAGTGTGGGCATCGATACAAAACATCGCCGGTATGAGCAGCCGCGACATGTTCCTTAAGGGTGATTTTCCTGGCGTACTCCTTTCCACAGAAAGTGCACGGGAAAATTCGAGGCCCCGAATGCATACGACCCTTGTGAGCCTTCAGTGCCATCATATTGGGCGAGATGTGTCCGCACACATCACAACTCAGCTCTCCTTCGTCTTTGTGACGGCGCACGTGCACCTTCCAGTAGTCGTGATTTTTGCACCACTTGGAACAAATCGGACACTGCTTGCGTAGCTCTTCGGCCGGTAACTCGTGCGTTTTCCGATGCGTCAGGAAAGTTGATCGCATATAAAAACCTTTGGAACAAACGTCGCAAATGTACTCCATTTGCTTAACATGTCGGTATTTGATGTGGTTCTTCAAAATGTTCAGGTTGCTGAAACACTTGCCACAGGTATCACATTTAGCCGACCCACTGTCCAGGGTTTCATGATCGGATAAGTGCTTTTCCAGAGCCCTTTCTCTGATGAACGATTTCGGACATCGGTGGCATTTGAAGGCACGTTCCTCCTCCGTCGCGTGGCTCTCCTTCTTATGTCGGTTGTAGCCGAATCGGTTTTTGTAGGTCTTGCCACAGATGTCACACTTGAATGCTTCTGGGTTTAGCACGTGCTGAACGTGTTGGTACAAAACCGACCGCTTACGATGTCGAATCCCGCAACATGTAATATACCCTTCTTTTTGGTGCGTTTGCATGCAATGTCTTTGAAACACGTGAAACTGTTCAAACTCCACATTGCATTCTTCGCACACATAGCGAGCGTGTTGCTTGATAAATTCGTCCTCCGCTTCACGCTCTTCACCGGATTTTGCTGGAGTCGACGAAGTTTCTCCTTTAACGATAAGTGCCTTTGACGCCGAATTTCGTCTCCGAGTGTACTTTCTCTTCGGCCGAGGTTCTACTAATTCTTCTGTTTTCGTTTTTACCGGTTTTACGGGCTCTTCAGCTTTTTCTCCATCCGATTCCTGTTCGATCTCATAATCATCATCCCGTTCGCTTTCCGTTTGATCGATGTACTCGACCGCTTCGACAACCAGTTCATCCTCTTCTTTAATTTTAGTTTCTAGGTGTTCGATACTGAGCAGGAGCGATTCCGAGTCGATCACTTCCTCCGAGACAACGCTCCGTTCTTCCTTCACAAATACCGGTAATGGAACTGGATCCCGGTGCTGGTGCAGCTTTTCCACCTCTAGATAGAACTGATGAAATTCACTTACCTTTTCCCAGCAAACCTTACAAATAATATCGTCCTGGAGGTCGTGTTCCTAAATTGTCGATAGAAGAATCAATCAATCGTTATCTTTGGAATACAATTTTTCACTATTAATAAAAAAAAAAAAACAACTGAATACTGAATAATTGGTGGATTTCGTGTGCGGTATTTGAGGCAGTGAACAGAATCAGTTGTTTCAAAAAGTGTTAGAGGCCCACTCGATTTTAGCACGATTCGATTACACAAAGTTTTTAGGCATGTTGCCAAATCGAAATGGGTTTGGAATATAAACTTCCATGCCATGAAATCACCTACCCGAAACCAAAAATGTCGCCCAAGGACGGCTGCCACATTTTGATGGGGCGTAACGCCACCTCCACTTTTGGATCCTATCCTGTAGAAATTCAACGGTTTCCGCGGACACGTAAGACAGGTCTCGCCCGATTCGTAGTCCATCGTTTGCCGGCAAGAGTTTTTCGGTGCAGGAATCAGTCGAATTTCAGACACCGTACTGCCGTTTTCGCGCAACAACTCCCGTGAGTTTGAGGTGAAAATTTTCGATAGTCACTTTTGCTTCGGCTGTTTTTCTTGTCTTTTTTTTGTTTTGTTCCCGTCGTTGACGCGTGCTGGCAGATTTTTCTTTTCCTTTTCGTCTCTGGTTGGTGAAATCAAAACTTTGCTGTTGTTTACATTTTTTTTTCGATTTTGAAAACTGTTTCTGAAGGGAGCTTTTTTTATCGAGCATAATATTTGATAACGAGCCGAGTAATTTTTGGGTTGTATTTTTAATTTGCCTTTTGCAAATTGTTCAATTATAAGAAAATTTATGAATAAATTTACTAAGAGCGCTAAAGTTTTTCCGTTTTAACCGGGCAATAGGCACCACATTTGTACAAATGTGATGAAATTCGCTGAAATGCTGTCTCTGTGAATACAATTAGCATCGTGTAGCTGGCCATGCATTAAGCGGGCCATAGACTATATACACAAATGACTTGCGCAAATTCGATAATTTCACGACGATTGTTTGATTCTATGTTCGCCCACACACGATACAAACATATTTCACGCGAACACAAACGATTGCGCGCTCATTCAAGCAGTGCCGTACACGGACACGCTGTAAATCGTGTCTACAGCAACAGAATTTCATCGCATTTGTACATATGGTGTGTAGTCTATGGCATAAAATCAAGAAATCGTCGTGGACTCATCGCATTTTGCACAAATGTGGTGTAGTCTATTGCCCGCTATAGAGCGTTGTTTGTACAAAAAATTTCGAACCTGTCCGATTTTAAGCAAGCTATAAATTACACAAATGGCTTGTGCACGATAATTCCACGACGATTGTTTGATTCTATGCTCGTCCACACACGATACAAACATATTTCACGCGAATACAAACGATTGTTGGCGAAAACAGCAACAAAAAACCATCTCCATCCCGGCTGGGACTGAGTAAATGGCCTGAATTTTGTAATAACAGCACAAATGTGGTGTAGTCTATTGCCCGCTATAGAGGGTTGTTTGAACAAAATATTTCGATCTCGACCGATTTTACTCAAACCGTTTGAGCGCTCATTCAAGCAGTGATGCAAATCGTGTTCACAGCGACAGAATTTCATCGCATTTGTACAAATGTTGGCTATGGCCCGCTTTACTCATTCGCCGATTTGCGCGCTCATTCAAGCAGTGCCATACACGATGCAAATCGTATTCACAGCAATAGAGTTTCATCGAATTTTTAAAAACCTTGGTTTATATAGGGGGAAGTCGTCTACTACCGGACACTTAAGGTTTTTAAGCGATAACTTCAAAAACAGATTTTTGTAAATATTTGTTATTCTACTGATTTGAAGAGTATCAATATTATGATCACTCAACTACATTAGAAAAAAAATAATTTAATACATATTCATGTGGTAAGAGAAATCATTTCATGTTAGTTTTCACTCATTTCCAAAAGTGTTGTCTGTGGCCGGACACTACGAATTACTTCAACAAAGTTGTCACCAATGGCACAAAAACGAAGCAAAATGACTGAAATCATTTGCACAGGCCTTGTATGTACGTGTTTTCCAATACTGAACGTTCTATGAAGCCAGTCAAAAAAGTTTTTTGACAATCTAGAATGAAACATTTGTTTCGAAAAAACTAGAGAAAATTTGTCTATGTCCGGACAGCAAAACCTTAAGTTTCTCAGAGGACCAAAATAGTTTCGTTATTGAATCCTTATCTTCTGCTAACCATTTGGGGGAGCTAAAGAGATTGAAAAAATGAAAGTTTCAAGTTGAAATCATCTATAATTTCTAATATTTTCTTGTCCGGTCATAGACAACAACTTGGTGTCCGGTCATAGACAAATCGCATTTTTTTTAGTAATCCTAATATTTCGTTTGAACTTCCGTTTTATTATCTTATATTTACTGTAGTCGAAAGATAACCAATCAACGATGTCGTTAATGTGCAGTTCAAATTTTACAAGCCGAAAATACTGACCTCAATACAAATGCAAAATTTAGACGATCCTCTCCGTACTACTAGGCAAAAGTTTTAGATGCCTATCGTTGGTTTACCTTTTCAGATTGGATTACCATATTTCTCACACCATATCAGGCTACTATTTACTTTATTTTCATGGCGTTAAAACATTATTAGGATATTGTGTTTCCGAAAAATCTATGTTGTCCGGCCATAGACGACTTCCCCCTAAGTGAAGTAAAATCACTTCATTTAAATCAAGTTTCTTTTTTTTTAAATTGGTTTCGAAAGACAGCTTTTTCTTGTAGAATCGGATGGGAAAATAAAACACGCGGGTTTCAAGCGACTGCTTTATTCGACGGTTAGATTACAATTGACTTGTTCGTTCTTGTTTTTTCACACAAAGGCCTCTTTTCTCACTCACACACACATACATTCATATTTGACGGAAACGCAATCATACGAACGCACAAACTGACAGCTCGCCCCGCCGGGCTGCCAGTAAACCAATCTCTCAACGGAAAACACACTACAACTCGGCCATTCCTGACTAATGATCGTCTCGATCACATAAAGGTTAGAAAAGACGATTACCCGCGTCCGGCTCGGGGTTAGTAAACACATAAACACAAACACATAACTAACTACGTCTGGCAAGTGTTGCTTATTACATGAGTGCATTCTTCTTCAAAAGGGGTCCTCCAATCGGCCCATTTCTTAATTCGAGCGGACTCAATGATACCATCATAAGGAAGTTGGGAAATTTGACAATTCTCTATGTCTCGGATCACGTATCTGTCGTTTGGCAACACCTTATGAACACGATAAGGCCCTCTGTACTTCGGAATGAATTTCTTATTAGTGCCAATAGTAGTGTCAACATTACGTATCACAACATAATCACCTTCAGAAAAGATTTGTGGACCTTTATGGTTTTTGCCATATGAGGCAGAATTTCTAGACTGAGAAATTTCAATACGACTAGAAGCAGCTTCACGTAATGCAGGCAAATCCCGAACATCTTCCAAGTCAGACCTATCTTCCAAATATTCAGACAAACTATCAACATCGCGTCCTCTTTGACCAACACCAAATAAGAGAACTGAAGGAGTTTCATTCGTACTCGAATGAACGGAATTATTCATAGCGTATTCCACTTTACACAACATTCTCACCCAATCTGCATGTTGAACAGGTTCTGAAAGTTTCCCTAACATAGACTTAAGAACACGATTCACTCGCTCAACCTGACCATTGGCCTGAGCAGACGCTGTAGCTATTTTCACATGCTCAATATTGTTATCCAACAGATAAGCTTCAAAGTCTAACGAAGTAAAACACGATCCTCGATCACTGATAATTCTTCGTGGTCTACTATAACACTCGAAATATTTGTCCAGACAAGCACATACTTCCTTCGTACTCGTAGAATTCACAGCGTACAATTTGACGAACTTCGTAAAAGCATCAACAACAACCAAAATATGTTTTCTTTTAGACAGAATCGACGGAAGGGGCCCAAAATGGTCAACATGAATTGTATCGAACGGAACAGGTTTCTTCGGAATGCTATGCAGAATACGACCTCTATCGGAATTTGAATCGGAATACATAATACAACGGACACAATTTTTGACGTAATTCTCAACCTTATCTTTCATTTTCGGAAACCAATAATGCATCTTCAACTGATCCAATGTTTTCATAATACCCAAATGACATAACTTCTCATGGACATTGCGTATAACATGATTTTCCATTTCGGCAGGAACGTAAAACAAAAGTTTTCCTTCAATAGACGAACGATAAACCAATCCATCATCCAAAGCGAAATTCTTAACAATCTTCTTTTCAAGTTCCTCTCTCAATACCAGAATTGTAGGATCACGTCCTTGAGCCAATTGCAATTGAAAATCAATGTCATCAGGACTGATAGCAGAAACAATTTGATCAGGATTACTGGAAATGCGGCTCAAGGCATCAACATGATTCATGAGTGTCCCACTACGATGCTGAATGGTATAGTGGAAGTTCTCCAACTCTAATGCCCATCGTGCTATTCTGGCGTTTACACTTTTCTTATTTAACGTCATAGCAAGAGAGTTACAATCCGTAATAATCCGGAACGGAATACCTTCCAAGTAGATTCGGAACTTACGCAATGAGTAAATAATAGCCAATGTTTCCAATTCAAAGCTATGATAACGAGACTCAGCAGAAGTTGTTCGTTTAGAAAAATAAGCAACCGGATGAAGCTTCCCATCATCTTGTTTTTGCAATAGAATTCCACCAAACCCCTCAGAACTGGCATCACAATGTAACTCAGTTTCCCGTGATGGATTGTACAGTGCCAACACGGGAGCGGAAATCAACTTATCACGTAGGGACTCAAAAGCCCGTTTGCAACTTTCATCGAACTCAAACTTGTTCCCTGGCTTAACCAAGTTTCGTAATGGTAATGCTATGGAAGAAAAAGACGGTACAAAACGCCGGAAATAAGAGAATAACCCAAGACACTTGGTCACTTGTTTGACGTCTGTCGGATAGCTTATTTTCTGGATGGCTTCTAAATGTGAATTGTTTGGCCTAATACCTTTATCACTAACTGTGAAGCCCAATAACTCTATTTCAGTAAAACAAAACTGGCACTTCTTTAATTTTATCTCCAAGCGGAACTCAGCCAATCTTCGCAGAACACGGCCCAACAAATCAAAATGCTCGGAAATCGTATTAGTGGCCAACGTAACATCATCCATATACACCACAACGGAACCTTCCTTGATAAACGTATCCAACACCATGTTGATAAACCGCTGAAACACGGCAGGAGCATTCCGCAATCCAAAGGGCATCTTAACATACTCATATTGTCCACCGGGTGTCACAAAAGCCGTAAACGGAACAGAATCTGGTGCCATGTTTACTTGATGGAATCCATTCTTCAAATCCAAAACAGAGAAATATTTTTTCCCTTCAACTCGCTCCAAGCAATCATCAATGAGCGGAATCGGATAACTATCACGCACGGTAATTTTGTTCAACGACCTATAATCAATGCACATACGACGTTCACCGGATTTCTTCGTCCTCAAAACAATAGGAAACGAATAGGGGGAATGACTGGG
>NW_026598548.1:0-25000 GCF_029784155.1 Uranotaenia lowii | reverse complement strand
TTCGCAAACTGTCGGGATATATCACCAACTTGAACGACATCGTTAACGAGGCTCAAACCAAAGAGTTGGGCATCCAGATGTTCGACGAGTATCTTGATAAGGCTGAGTAAAAAGGTAAGACAAGAAAGGTGGGTTTAGAAGGGCTGGGTGCCATTGAAAAGTGTAAGTTTTAGCGCGTTACAAGTAGCATTAGTTGATGCTTAATAGTATGTAACTGGCTGTTTATGGATATCAATTAATAAAACAAATTAGGGTTCAGACAAAATTTTATTAGGAATTTTCCGAAAAATGTTTTGAAGAACTCCATTTATCATATAAACTTTGGAATTCAACATAGGGTTTTCGTTTTTTTTATTTCATTGTTAGAGTCTGTGTTGGTTTTAAACACCTTTCAAAACAGTTATTTCTTTGCCGATAAGTTAAGTCGGATGAACGATTGTTAAAAAAACCAATTGAAGTAAAAATTGATCTTTAGATGATATTAAACAGTTTCAAATTGAATCGAGTCAATTAGTTGATTAATTTTATTTGTTATTGCCGAACATCAATTTTAAATGTCCGCAATCATTTTCGACCATCCCTAATCTTTTTTTATTCATTTTAGTACAAAAAAGTCCAAACCAATACACGTAAGATGGTTATTTTGTTTTGCTTACGCTTTATTGTCAAATTCGTATCAATTCAATCAATTTGCACTTGTCATTCCTAGTGGGCGGAAAGGGGCGTAAATGAGTGTCTTCTCTTTCATTCCACCCCACTGAGTGCCCGGCCCACCCACTCAAAATCATAACATAAGATCTCACTCTCATATCTCTGGTCTCTCAATAACATTGGATTGGGGGGATTGGGAATCAACATGAAAGTTCTGTAATACGGAATGTGAACATGTCGTTTTCTTTTTTTTAATTTGTAAAAATGTTTAAGTATACGAAATTTCAAATTATCAAAAAACCGAGGGATACAAATTAGGATTTCATTTAGTTTTCTGGGCTACCTTGATTTTTGGACAGACGCCTTTCGAAAGCATGTGTTGTATATTATTTTTAAGAAAATTAGAAAATATCAAATTTATTGATTATATGTTGTTGGCATTTGAAGCGAACTTAACTCACCAAAAGTAAAATTCAAACCCGCCTTTGAAATGTACATTTGTATAGATAAAGCATTCTACACTAGTTACCTTGGTTTACTTTTTTTTTATCTGAAGTTTCTACTACAATTACCTATCTTAATATATCAACCACTAGTTATAGTAACCACAGTTGAGCATTGTTTGATCAACGAGATAATATAAGCATGTTTCCAACAGATTAAGTGAATTCAATTCTAAGCTTGATTCTATGAAAGTTGAACGATACAAAAAATATCGCTGTTTATAAAAAAAAAAAAAAAAATACCAACACATTTATTGTTTTCAGCCTGTGAAATAATTTTCAAAAAATAGCAACGTACAATTCCAAACTAAATCGTTATCAGTAACGTATGGTGAACGAATATCGGTCTGTTGCGGAAACCTATTTTTTAAAGACCGTCACGATCGAGCACCATGTGCTACGGGCCTGTTCGGCCTGAGTGCCCTATCATGGGGTATCAGAGCCAATCCGTGGTACTCTCCTCGTCATTGCCGAAACAGCGCGACGACGGAGCAGACGGAGCGCTCGCTTCTTCTTCGCGGTTCGCTTCAGGAAGGGAAGATTCTTTTTTCTTCACCCACCTCTCTCACGACCAACATCCAACCCAACCGTGTGCAGTTGTTAGTGGTTCGGTTTAGTAAAGTGTTTTGGGTCAGGGGACGGAGATAAAAAAAAGTAACAAGCGTAAACGAACAACGGTGTGTGGTAAGCGACATACGGATGGTTGTGGATTTGTATGCTGGCTAGCATTTTCCACTGGATCGCAGGTTTAACATTATTTTCCTTCACGGTCCACTATCTGTACTATATTGTGACGGCACTGAGATCATCATCCCACCAGCAGCAGCAGTCGTCACCACTGACGTCCGCCAGCAGTGGCCAGCAGCAGCACCCAATGCAATCCGAAGACGCCAAGTACATTAAAAAGTGAGTTTCTCCGGAAAAGGTGGACAATTTTCGGTTCTAGTAACGCGATTATGAAATCCCCTAGTTTTCATCACAATCAAATGAAAAATCAGTACTTTGCAAGTTGATGGAATGTGAGCACTGGGTGATTAATTGTTTGGAAAAAATATCATCGTTTGGTTCCGAAAAAAAGTGATGAATATTGTAATAACCTATTCATTTCAATTATTATAGAAAACAATTTTTGATAAGATCAAAAGTAAAAGTAAAAGCCTAGTGCTACAAGAAGGTTCCATTAACTTGTGCAAAGTAGTTCGAATGTGCCACTCAGTGTACCGAAGCTCTAGGTGGTTATTGATTTTTCCACCCCTGTCTCTATTCTCGAAAACCGCCCGCCGCGCCCACCTCGGATAAACTACCATCTCACCCACCCCCTCCTATGTCATCGTTCTGTACTGCCGCCCGTTTGATGGTTTGTTGTAAATTTGCCAATCGCTTCAACACACTTGCTTCAAACTATCGAAAATAATAAAAAAAAACTTCATCGACAACAACTTGTCTACGGCTACGTCTTCACGACTTCGGTGCTGCTCTATGGATCGTCATCGTCGTTCGCGTTCACGTTGCCTTGAAAATCCGGCACCAACAACCGCATCAACGGTACGCAGACGATGGAAGGGCGGCACCATCGAGCCGCATCCGACGGAGAAAGCCCTCATCGTCAACTACAAGCTGGAGGCGGCCGTCTTCGGTGAACCCGGTGATCCGATGCTGGAGGACAAGAAGGTAAGCAACCCGTGCCCACAATTCTTCATATAAGTGTCAAAAAGCTTCTTGAAAATCTATTGAACAAAAAACAAAAGAGTAGGTACCCCTTAGCTCATTATTATAGAGAAGACGATGAGTCAGATGTTTGTTCTGGGTTGCTAGACTCAAGATGACAATTGCAAACATTTTTGGGGGTGTTGATGTGCTGCGCAAGAAAGAGTGGGTGACCCTTCGAGGTCTGAACAAATTTGGACAGTTTAAACATTTGGGCTCAAATAATAGCAAGAATACAAATAGCAATCGCATGTGTTTCAGCCTCTCTTAAAGCTCTTAAAGCCCATAATAGGACAGACAGACAGACGATATAGAATTATTGGCGGCGGCACCCATTAGTTCGAGAGCATCAAATCTCGACCCATAACAACACAACACATACACGGAGCAGGTGCTTGTACCGGACCAAGGTCGCACTTATTTTGTTTTGCGGCTGCACATCGAGGTGAACCAGTTATGTTTATAAGGAAGTCGGGGCACAGATATCTCAGCCCATAGCAGACTCCACCGTGTGTCGTATGTAGAATGCTCGGAAACAGGTGAAGATTTTTTTGTGGTCGTCGCGATTCGAAAAGATGATTGAACTTGATCTTGGTGCGACCTGTGATCTGTTAAGAAGCCTGTTCACAGCTAGTGATTAATGGAATATCGTTCAGGAGGTTTTTAAACCGAGTGTTGGGAATATTATATAGAACATGTGCAGCGCAAAACTACGAATATCGCTTGACATTTTTAAAGGAAATTACGAAAACGCATGATTCATCTCATGTATGCAATAAATATAATACCCTTTTTTTGTCTAAAAAAAGTTGAACATTTTTGTTTTTCTGGCATACTTTTTAATTCATAAAATAATCACCAAATGTTGCTGTACGTCTTTTACTGTTAACACAGGAAACTTCATTTTAAACTTTTGAAGTCCAATTAACACACCTCGGATGTCAGCAAAGTGTAACTTTAGATTGCATAGCCCAGAAAACCAGAAGTCGTATTTTATTTTACAGATTATTTCGTATAGAATGTTATTTAAACTCATTTTCGTATATCTGCACCTACAATGTGCGGCCCATGCATATTATATATCGTATTTAAATTGATTGCATGATTTTATTACGACAATACAATCCAAATCAAGAATATGTGTGCTAATGTAGCTATATGGCCTCCAAAATTATACGTATATACTGGTTTTGCCGCATTAAATACGATATGTTTACACGTATATTTGCACGTATGTTAGTGTTGCAAATTCGAAATACCCACCAAATGGTTGTCTGGGAGGTTATCTTTGGCCAAATAGGAAAGATCAGGTAATGGCGATAATTTTTACTCACGGTCTTCTTTTTGTTCCATTCTATTTCGCGCTTAATCATTCTAAATAGCCAAATCTACAAACTTCGGTCATTTCGATCGCTGACGATCGATCCTCTACGAATTTATAGCATTTTTGGTAATATTAACGGATTACAGGAAATATTGAAAATCTAAGTTTTATAGTATTCCAACTAAGTTTATTTTAAATATTCTATTTCATCAACTTTCTATTATTCCTCTCAATTTGGATTTGAAATTATTTATTTTATTTATTCGGTCTCACGACATAACCTGATGAACAATATTCCTCCAATTCATTCGGTTCATGGCAACTGTTCTTCAACTTCTCGGGCAGCCCACATTCGCCAGATCACGCTCCACTTGGTCTAACCACCTCGCTCGTTGCGCCCCTTGCTCCTCTTGTTCCTACCGGATTGGCAGCGAACACCTGTTTTGCAGAACAGTCGTCCGGCATTCTTGCAACATGTCCTGCCCAGCGTATCCGGCCAGCCTTCACCACCTTCTGGATACTGGGTTCGCCGTAGAGTCGCGCGAGCTCGTGGTTCATTTTTCGCCTCACACTCCTTTCTCCTGCACGCCGCCAAAGATGGTTCTTAAAACTCGTCGCTCGAATACTCCGAGTGTGCGCAGGTCCTCTTCGAGCAATATGGTGTCATTGTCTGCGGTCACCAGTGAGCCGAGATAGACAAAGTCTTCGACTATCTCCAGCTCGTCGCCGTCGATCGTGACCTTGTTATTACTGGGCAAGCGGGCTCGGTCTGTCTCGGATCCGCAGGCCAGCATATACTTCGTCTTGTACGTATTAATCATTAACCCAATCCTTCCTGCACCGCCGCAGTTGATCTGCCGACTATATCAATGTCGTCGGCAAAGCAGATAAGTCGACTGGATCCGTTGAAAATCGTGCTCCGCATTTCGCCCACCGCTCGTCGAAAAACACCTTTTAAATAGCGCCACGTTGAACATCATGCAGGATAGACCATCGCCTTGTCGAAGCCCCCTGCGCGATTCGAATGAACTCGACAATTCACCCGAAATCCGCACACAGCACTGCGTTCCATCCATCGTCGCCTTGATCAGTCTGGTAAGCTTCCCGGAAAGTCGTTCTCGTCCATGATTTTCCATAGCTCGTCCCGGTCGACCGTGTCGCATGCGGCTTTGAAGTCGAAGAATAGATGGTGCATAGGAATTTGGTGTTCACGGCATTTGTAAAGATCTGGTCCGTCGTTGACTGTACCTCCATAAAGCTGGCCTGATGACTTCCCACGAATCTGTTTGCTTGTGGCGTTAGGCAGCGTAGTAGGATTCGGGACAACACTTTGTAGGCGGCATTGATGTGATGCACGGTAGATGGGGCATATTACCCCCTCCTTCCACTCCTCTGGCAGCTGCTCTGTGTCCCAGAACCGGACTATCAACTGGTGTAGGCAATTGGCCAATTTGTACGGGCCCATTATGATAAGTTCAGCTGCGTTGCCGTCCTTCCCAGCCGATTTGTTGTTATTCAGCTGACGAATGGCTTCCTTAACTTCACTCATCGTTGGGAGTGGCTCCTCTCCGTCGTTGGTTACGCCGGCGTTGTAGCTTCCCCCACCGCCTTGGTCTCCTGCATGTGCGCCGTTCAGGTGTTCATCGAAGTGCTGCTTCCACCTTGTTATCACCTCGCGATTGTCTGTCAGGATGCCTCCGTCCTTGTCCCGGCACATTTCGGCTTGCGGCACGAAGCCTTTGCGGGATGCGTTGAGTTTCTGATATAACTTTCGTGTTTCTTGGGAACGATGCAGCTGCTCCAGCTATTCGAGCTCGTCCTCTTCCAGGCGGCACTTTTTCCCCTGGAAAATTCGGACTCGCTGTCGGTGATTTTCCACTTTTCGACGGGTGCCTCTTTCCGCGTTTTCTTCGTCCATCACCCTCCTACACTCCTCGTCGAACCAGTCGTTCCATCGTGTTCGTTCCACATGCCCGATGACGTTCTCCGCAGCGCTGTTGATGGCTGTCTTGATGTTATCCCAATAGTCCTCGAGAGGGGCTTCGCCCAGCTCGCCCTCTACCGGCAGCGCTGCTTCAAGCGATAGCGCGTAATCTGCTGCGATCTCAGGTTACTTCAGTCGTACGATATTTAACCGAGGCGGTCGTCGGTTTCGTATGTTGTTCACTACGGAGAATTTTGAGCGCATCTTCACCACCACCAGATAGTGGTCTGACTCGATGTTGGCGCCTCGACATGATCTGACGTCGATGATGTCAATGGATTTGAAATAAGATCAACAATTTAAGTTAGTACATAAAACTTGATTATCCAAGAAACTCATTTTCTCAAAAGAACTCGGCCTCATTTCTATCAATGCAGTCCAATGCAGAATTAAAACTACAGACTTGTAATTTTTCGGTCATCTTTGTAGCTTTTCAGCGTCTCCATGAGAGTAATAGAAATGGTAACTGCAGGAACGAATATCTCGCTTTAAACGAGTTGTCCAAGTTTTGTAGAAAGTTTTATTTACTCTGCCAAGTTTACCCATTTCACATATAAAGATTAACTTTGATTTTTTTAAGTGAGTTCGTACTACCTAACCTACTCCCTGAAGGGCCGCTTCATCATTAACTCATGCATATCTTTCTCTCAACGACCTCTTCTCGAGATAACTCGAGGACCGCACTTCTGCTTGTCATATACTGATCGAGTGTCGCTAATCCTAGATAAACGTCTATGCGGTACACGCCGCAACTTCGCTACGACTCTGATGATTCCCGTCGAAAACGTCATCCTGCATCAACTTATGTTTAGAAACCATCTATCTAACTTTCAATGTTCGCCGATTGCAGTATGTTGGGATCATTCGAATGACTGCTCAACTTAACTCATGTGGACAAATCGGTGTTCCACTTATCGCCATTCTCGAATGCTGCTGGCCCTAGCTGCTTGTTTAAGCCTTCAAGTCTCCCGATAATTGCCCTCTCTCGTTTCGGGTCCCCGTAAGGTCCATACACCTCCTTGTTTAAAAGCTTGGCGTTCGGTCCTTCGTGCGAGACGTGAGAACCCTTTATCTGCTGAACGAGCGTCTGTTTCATAGCTTGCACCAGTTCTTAAATTCCCGGAGCAATTTCGCCCGAATCAACTTAGAAGCTCCACATTGATTATCGCGTTTGATCTCTTCGGCTGCTGTAACAAGAAACAACGACCAACAAATACTGTATTTGTTTTCTCCACTCGTGGAGTGTTCCACCGTACCCGATAAAAACAAACACAAATCGTCGCCAGTGTATTGCTACCTCCCTCACTCACACGCTCTCTCGCAACACTGGCAAAATTATCGGTGGGCCACCGTCCGTAAGCATAACTCCGACAGGTCAAAACCAGTGCAACACCGTCCGAATAAACAAACAGTTTGACAGCACCTAGTGGTGCACCAGTGCAACACTAGTGCAACACTCGGCATAAACAAATACACTAAAAGATTCTCAAAAAAAAAAAATGCCAAGTTGTAACCAGAGCGACATCCAGCCGTTTCCTAAACCAAACTCGATGTTTAAGTTAGATTGCACTAGACAGCAGAGGAATGTCGTCATCAAAAGTGGGATGGGGTGGTGCAGTGTTGTTCTCTCGGTCGTACATCTGAAAGATTTGCATGCAGATATGTTTCTGCTCTGTATAATGAAAACTTGGAGCCAATCAAGTTGCAAAGAAGTTCCAAATGGAACTAGAAAGTTCACTAACGGTGCATTTATACAAAAAAGTGGGTTCTCATAACAATTGTAGCGTATTTCCTCTATTTTTGCGATGTTTCTGCTATGAATAGAAGTGAATTCGATGCAGAAACAGGATCTTTTGTAGAAAGGCCCATCGATCGTTAATTTAAGATGAATCGCTATGGAATGAATGCCCGTAGAATGTTTTAACGTCGGAATGTCGGAATTTATGTGTACGTCTTGAAATTCGAAACAAACCTACAACAAAAGCTCAAGTTTAGGTGAACGCTTATGAAATATGTATGCTTTGGTGCTGCGATAGTAAAAAAGGTATATTAATTACCTTCTTTTACAACACGACTGAACGAGACAAAATTTTAACAAATTTTAATTTTACATCTTCAACAAATATAATTAAAATGCTAAATATCACCTTTAAAAACGTTTCTGTTTTCTTCCACTAGGACTGCCAACGGATCATCCGCCTCAAATCGCTCAACGCCAAAACGGACCCGGCCGTCTTGGCCCGCGAGGTTGTCGAAAAGTGTGACCTCATTCACAAATCGCAACTGTCGGACATCGAGCAGATCATCTACTATTTGAAGAATCGCAAAAATGTCGAAACACCGACGGCCGGTGGCGGCGGCGTTGGCAGTGGAAGTGGCGGCATCGGAGCCAGCGGCGGTAGTGGCCAACGAACCACATCCCGCTCTTCCGGGGCCAGCGGTGGCAGCGGCGGAGGAAGCAGTGGGGGTATCGGCGGTGCCGGTGGCAAGGTCGATTCGAGCGAAACGGAAAAGGCCTCGATCCGAGCGATCGACGAGTACATCGAGCTGCTTTACGAGGATCTGCCCGAGAAGATTAAAGGCTCCAGGCTGATCCTCCAACTGGCAAGGGATCCAGACAATCTGGGCGAGTTGGAAAAGAATGGTGAGTGTGTGGTTGCGCGGGAAATGGTCACATTATGTATAACAGGAAAGAAAACAACTTTTGCAACGGTTTATGGTGTATAGATATCAGTTATAATTGAACTGTTTTTATTGACGAGACGAAACCCACGTGTGTTAGTTTGGAGGAAAGAAAAAAAGTAATACAACTGGCTTAGGCAAGCGTGTGCAGGTTGTTTTATTAGTCAGTGTAGAGCGGAGGAAGTAGGTATTTGATGGCGAAAAAAGATAATTTATGCGTGCTTTCATTGAACACTCGTAGGCTACTAGCTACTGGCTTCGACGATTTAGTTTGTATGAGATTCATTATCGCTAAATTATGTTTTTTAGCTTTGTTGCTATTACTCCATACATTGTGCTCTCATTTCATAATTTGCTCTTTCACTTTCCGAGGTTCTGTTCAAAGGTTCGAGTTTACTTTTTTCTTAAAGTTTTTATGAATAAATGTAAAACTTACATAGACATCTCGGTTCACATCTCTAATCTTTGGGTTATTTTAACAACCTTTCAATTCGTTAAACGACATCGAACTGATCTTATATCAACACTGTAAGAAACTCGTCAAACTAAACGACTAATACCGAGCACATGGATCATTATGTTTAATAGGTTGTAATGCCAAACATAACTTAGTAAAATCGAACATAAATCGAATAACGAAAGACCATTTCAAGCATTATGAGTAACATAAGCCTCAATTACGTCACCTACTGTAAATTGGAAGCACAATCGTATCATTAGTTTAATGAGGTGTTATGGGGCTAACACTCATAAGATCATTTGACCCATAACTTAAAAAAATAAATAGATCGATCTGGATATCACTCCAAGCCGGCCATTTCAATTCCGAGTGAAATAGAAAGGCAAAAAATATACCAACAATGTCGCACAAATTTTTGCCGACGACCGACAGTTACAAGATCAATTGAACCGAGTCAGCGGAGTCTAGCACCTCAGGCTCAGGAAAGTGTCCAATAAATCTCTCGTAAAGTGCCCAAATACAGATGTGTGAAAATTTATTGGGAGGCTATAATAATACTCCCGAAACTGCAATACACCACCAGAGCAATAATTCCGCAGGCGGGGGTGAATTTCAACTTTCGGACAAAACAAAACTATCGATAATGAATATTTAACCGCCAAGGCGCGCGCGGGCTTTTTTAGTCAATAGATCGATTTATTATTGCGAAGGAGGGAGGTTGTTAAATTTCTGCGATCGCCGAGAAAAGCTGAACTTGACCGCGTTGCCTATTGGCCTAATGTAAAAATGTTCGGGGGTTTCCTAAGGCGCCAATAAAGAAAATTTCTAATAAGTACCATTTTTTTGTCTTTTCGTTTACCACAGAAGCCGTTCTGAGTGCTCTCTCACGGGTATTGCGCGAGGATTGGCGCCGTTCGTTGGATTTGTCTACAAACATCATCTACATATTCTTCTGCTTTTCGACGTACACCAATTTCCACACGGTGATCGTTAATTATAAGGTGAGTGAAGGTGATGAGAGTTAATTGATGGATAAAACTGATTAATTACTTCTTCTGTTTTAGATTGGATCGTTATGTATGGACGTAATCGATTACGAACTAAGGAGATATGATCAGATGAAGAACGATCTGGAGGCTCGCAAAGGTTGCAGTGAAAAGGGAAAGGAAAAAGAGAAAGAGGTCAACAAGAGTGCCGAGTATTTGGATACGATCATTGATCAAGAGAAACCAAAGGAGATGGAGCCACCCCGGAGACGGATCCCAGAACTCAAGCAAAGACCAAAGTCCGGAAATTGGGCAAGTTTTCATGGTAACATGAGTTCGTCCTTGGTCAAGGCGCACAACATGAACAACAGCTATCACGAGCAGCTTTCCAAAGAAACGACCGCTTCGAATGATAGTTTGAATAATCAATCGCCGGAATCCGAAAAACCGGACCCAAAGAAGCAGAAAGATGATTATGACAAAATCAACAAGCAGTTTAAAATTTTCGCAAAGAAACAGGAACAACTGTTGAGGGTGGCATTCTACCTGCTTCTCAATATTGCTGAAAACGTAAAACTGGAAGAGAAGATGCGCAAAAAAAACATTGTAAAAATGTTACTTAAGGCTCTCGAGCGACAAAATTTTGACCTGCTCGTTTTGGTCGTAACCTTCCTCAAGAAACTTTCGATCGTTCGAGACAATAAAGATGAAATGTACGAGCTGAACATCGTCGAGAAGCTCCCGCGTCTTTTGCAGTCGCAGAAAGATCTCGTTCAGGTGACGCTTAAACTGTTGTTCAATTTATCGTTCGATGCACGGCTACGGGCTCGAATGATCCGTGTGGGTTTCCTACCGAAGCTAGTCACCCTTCTTAGTGACGACAAGCATCACGAGATAGTCACCAAGATACTGTACCACATGAGCTTGGACGATAAGATTAAATCGATGTTTACTTACACAGACTGTGTACCGGTCGTGACCGACATGTTGCTGTTGAATTTGAACCAAAAGTCGGACCCGGACCTCATCGCTTTGGGTATAAATTTAGCGCTAAACAAACGGAACGCCGCCATGATGATCGAAAACAATCGATTGCACAATCTCATGTCGCGGGCGTTTAAGTACCAGGACACGCTGATGATGAAAATGATACGCAACATTTCGCTACATGAATCGCTAAGAATGCATTTTGTTGTGAGTTTTTTGGAAACTTGTCTAGTTTTTCATTCTACAGAATTTTCTTAAATTTTCGTAGGACTTTGTCGGAGATTTGGCTAAGATTCTGACCGAATGTGACGATGAAGAGTTCACCGTTGAGTGTTTAGGCATTTTGGGAAATTTAATTCTACCCGATCTGGACTACTCGCAGATCATTCACAACTTCAATCTCATTCCATTGATAAGAAACATGTTGGTTCCTGGTGAGATTTTCAAAAAATCTTTTAAAAAATAATTTATGAAACTTTTTATGTTCAATGAGCAGGGAAATACAAAGACGACCTTGTGCTGGAAACGGTCGTCTTCCTTGGTACCTGTGCGTCGGACGAATCCTGCGCTATGCTGCTGTGCAAAGCGGACGTGATTCTGTCGCTGATCGAATTGCTCAAGGCGAAACAGGAGGACGACGAGATGGTACTGCAGATCGTATTCGTCTTCCAGCAGGTCCTGCGAAACGAGAGCACTCGGGTGTACATGATCAAGGAGACGGAATCGCCTGCTTATCTGATCGATTTGATGCATGACAAAAACGCTGAAATCCGAAAAGTATGTGATTTCTGCTTGGATATCATTGCCATCACCGATAATGAGTGGGCCTCGAGGATTAAGGTAAGAAAAAAAGTGTTTTACTTATCTGGTAAGTATTTAGGTAGCAATCGGCAGGTGGAGCTCTACAAGTAATAATACGCAAACCGCGGATTGCGAGTTCAAGTCCAGTCGACGAGCCATGTATCTTTATCGATATTCTTATTTCCATGAGATTCAGCTTACTTGAAGATTTGAAGATAGCTATTACATTATTCTTCACAATTTCAGCTGGAAAAATTCCGCAACCACAACTCGCAGTGGTTGAGTATGGTGGAAACGCAGGAGGAAACTGACGACATCCAGGACTATGGGCCAATAGATGACGACGATGGGGATCTGCCTGCTTATCTGGCGTCGGACTATCTGGATCAGTGTATGCTGTACCAGTCTGGGGAGTCCAACGACGATGGAGAGAGTAACAACAATCGTTCCACCTCTGCCATGTCCAACTACAGCAGGCCGATGAGTCGGTAAGTTAATCTCCTAAATAACTTTTTTTTTATTTTCACGAGTTCGTACTTTAATCTAACATTTTATAAAACTTACATCAAATAACACCAACTTCCCAGGTACAGTCGGGACTTCGAAGATTTCGAAGTGGTTACTTAAAGAGGGGTCGTGTGCAAAAATGAACGAACAAATCGTTCGATGCTGCTTTCATCGTATTTTGGTGCAATACTCTAGATTTCTGTACAGTGTTTCATAAACACATGAACCACAAAACATCATAAATATTTGTGGATGTACTTTGTTAAAACTAGTGAACCTTCATGAAGGTAATATGCAGGTTCACTAGATAAAACTATTGCGGAAAAAAGAACTCAAATAAATCAAGTGCAACATTTGAAAATCTAATCATATAAACAAAACATGAACTAGTAAACGATTGATTCTGTATTGAGAGAATAAGAAATTTCGATCGAGTATTTTAAAACGTTAGGATGAAAACCGTAAAGTTTTTATCAGAGTAAAAACTATTTATTAACACAATTTCGTAGCGAGCCATAGACAATGTTTCCTAAACTCTAAACCAAACATCACTACTTCAAAGCAAACAATTTGTACCAGTCGCCTTTAGTGCTATTACTACAATTTAAGATGCCATATAAATGCTGAAACAAGAAATCCATTCATAATATTGCATGTTTGCTTGTTTTCCAAAGCACTCTCTAGAAGTAGTAGAAGTTTGACTGCGTTCAAAGAATAATATTCCTGGGAGAAAATTTTTAAACCAAAGTAGTAGAAAATTTTTATTATTTTTCTGGAAAGTATCAATTTATATTTTTTTCTCATTTTTAACCGTTTCAAATATATTGCACCCTTGAAAAGCTACCAAAGAATGATATATCTAACATACTCCAAAAGAAAACAATGCTGAAACATCAATTACTCAAACAAAAACCAATCACGCTTACGGAGCTTTAAGTCACTGTTTTGAATCTGTAACATACACATCGCTGAACCGTGTGATGCTTTGTAAGAAATTGTAAAGAATACCGAAGTCGTAATCTAGATAGGTACACAGTGAAGGTCGAATTGGAAGAATCGCCCACAGAAAGAATATAAAAAGTTTCAGAGTATTCAGAGTATAAATCGAGAGGCAACACATAGAATTTGTTCATAAAAATATCTAGTCTTCTTCCGTTTGTGATAAGAAACGAGTGAACACAATCGAAAACTTTGTTTTCTGATTTCCCATTGAGTAGGTATTAATAGTGTTACATTTTATCATTACTTCTAGTTTTCAAGTAGGTACCCAATCTCTCAAGTACGCTTTGATTATAGTTTTGTTCGCTATTTCATATTATAGGAATTGACATAGAAATTTAATCGAGCGTGAGAGATTTTTTTTGGCAGTGAAATTTGAACTGTGAAAATCGAAACCAAACCTTCAATAACATTGATTGCAAAATGATAACGCCCCTGCGTTTGTTTCTCACCGTAGAACGAATATCACCTCGCCCTGTTGAGGAATTTTAAGATTCGACTCTTTCGTTTAACATCTCAGTATATTATTTTCTCGATTTTGCGATAGGTTGAGCAAGGCGTTTATGACGATCCCGCTTACTCTCATATTACATAGGTATATTCAATGGGTACCCGAGTCCTTATCTACGAAACTGAAACCGGGTTACTGCTCTATTGGCCTTGGTGCACGTATCAAAACTTGTTATAGGCGTGCATCGAGAGTCATCAACTCTTCGACCTGGATTATGCCGAACTGACATGATAGCAAGAGACGTCCCCTCGCGAGGGCAGCTCTGTCAAAGCTTCGAAAAGCAGAAGCGGCCTGGAAATTCGTCCTAGCGCAGTAGAGCACAATCAATTCGAACTGAAAAGCACGCATTGTCTGATATCCCTGCAAATTTCCTGTGCCTACTGTAGGATACAGATGAATAGCAGAAATGAATAGATTAAAATAACGTATAATAAACTCTGAGTGAAATCTACTTTCTTCAGGGTTTGTGATATAGCTCAGTTGGCAAGTCTGTTGTCTCCTGAACCGATGTCCGCGAGTTCGAGCCCAAGAGTAAACATCGAACACAGTTGTACCGGATAAGTTTTTCAATAACGATCCGCCAACTGCAACGTTGATAAAGTCGCGAATGCCATAAAAATGGTAAAACGACTATAATCGAAACAAAAAAAAAAAAAAAAAAAGAAATCTACTTTCTATTGAATGTAATTATCTAAGCGTGTCAAGAAAGCCTTTTCAGAATTGACAGAAGAGAAAAAAAAGGGAGAGAAAAAAACGGTTATAGATCTAGAGTCAGTTTATTGGCGAATTTTAGCAACGAACGCGAGTGTTAAGTTCTGAATGGAAGTTGTTCGGAAAATTCTTAGAAAGAATGCGACACCTACAGAAATGTATCAGCCGACGCAGAATTCTCCATGGTAGGCGTGATTACCATCGTCTTCGTTCATAAGATGAGAACCGATAAACAAAAGAATAATCGTAGTCAGATTGAGAACACGGTTAGAAACCTTACATTGTTACACACAGTGTTATGTCAACTGACTGATATGCAAGAGAAATCGGCAACGTCAGTCAACTGAACAGCGTGGTTGAGAAAATTTCGAAGAGTTGAGTCTTCGGAAACTTCAACGTAAAGATTGCGCTTCGATAATCAGTACGTTGAGCGCATCATAGTCTAGGACAGATGAGCGAAAACGGAAAGCTGTTTATCGATTTTTTTAGCAACAACAACATGGTGATCGGTGGATCGCTCTTCTCTCATTGACCATCACATAGGGTCGGGATATCCAACCGAGATGGTCGAACAGGAAATCAAGGTGTCCGCAACAAACGAAGCGCAGACATTGCATCTGAACATCATCTCGTCATTGGTAAGATAGGACTGCTAGTTGCGCGTTTCCAACGAGAAAAAGTCGGATGTCGATACAACGTCCGCTGGTTGTAGAATCCAGAGATGAAAAGGGCATACGTTGAACAGCTTGAATTCCGAGCCTCAGAACTACCGACAAACGGAACAGTCAAAGGACAGTGATGCGGGATCAAGAATGCTTTTATCACAACGAGCCATGGTACCCTCGGTTAAGTGTATGGAAGAAGAAGTGAATAAAAGTAAATGAATAATTATCGAAAGGGTCGTTGGCTTTTTGTCGTTGGCCTTGGGAAGCACGTTTTTCGAACTCGTTTTTTACCGTTTTCTTTTTTTTTTGAAACAGCAGCGCCGACATCTAGTGGTCCAGCCGGAAGTGATCCGGGCAGTTGGTGTGTACCCGTGGAGCCGAGCATCCAGGCAGAGTTGCCAGACCACCAGAATCGATTGTAATATTCTCGTGATAATAGCTGTGATACATCTGTGCCGTCTGAAATTGAGCTGTGATATTGATCTTGTGCGGTTCGGGGGTTGTTTGTTTACTATGGTAGAAAATACGTAAGTAGGAAGGTATTATTGTAAGCTTACTTAAGGAGATTTTAATATGTTTGTAAGATAAATTCACGTTCATGCTACAAGTTTTGGGTTTTGCGGGTATGTGTATTGGGTAGAAGTTAGCCGTGCTGCACAGACTCAAAGTGAGTGTCACCCGCAGCTCGAAGAGCCAGCAGTAAGTCGCATTAATGGCATCAACTCGGAAGCCCATGCGCTGGCTGAAATAGAAGGGCAATCAAAGACACGAAATCCAACAAAGCGCATGGAATCGATTGCATTCCTGCTGAAATGCTCAAAGCCGATCCTGCTTTTTCAGCACATCTGGGAAACTGCAACATTGTGAAGTTCCCGAATAAAGGAGACCTGACAGAGTTCGATATCTGGCGTGGCATAACGTTGTTCTGTACAACCCTCAAAGTACTCTGCAAAGTGATAACCATGAAAATAACGGGGCTGCACTTAAATAATGAGTCCCAGAGAAACAAGCCCATCTCATCAAATCACTATACGAGGCATGTTTTGAGCAAGTTCTTGCGATACGGTGTCTTTTCCGATCCAATCGCGATATTTACCGTATTGAGACAAGACTAGACTGAATTGTTCGACTGTAGACCAAGCCGAGGATTTCCGTAGAATCCTTCGATAATAGAAAATATCGTTTTGCTCGCCCAAAGACAATCGGATATGCAGAGCAAACTCGACGACCTCACCGAAATCTCCAATGCAGCAGGTCTAAAAGTCAATATCGAAGAGACCAAGTCGATGAAAATCAACACAAAAAATCTTTTCTGTTTCACGGTAGCTGGCCAACAAGTTGAGAAATTGGAGTGCTTCTATTGATAGCGAGAGAACGCCTGATGATGAATATTCAACTCAAACGTCAGATCCGCATTGTATAACTAAATACGAAAATTTGAGCTACGTTTTGGAACCTAAAGGGTTATGGGGGGACAACGAGAAAAAACTGACTGAAACATTTTAACCGTGTACTGTTCAAAATATCAGTCGTGAATTGCCTTCCCATCATCACCCTATTCGTTATCATTGCTCCACACAGTATAGATTGGGTGAAAAGTATCGATAGAAAAAAAGTTTAGTATTCTAGGCTAAACAGCGTCCGATAAGATAACAACATCCATTACGCTTGGAGTTCCGTGAATACATTCGTATCAATCAACAGCAAACGAAAAAGGAGCAGCTACATATGAGTCAACATTGCATGGTGTGAATTGTTTGGAAGCTGCTACCACGTATAGGTATTATTGCCAATGGTGCTGCTATAGGTGCGGAACGAAAAAGGTTGCTCCATTGCGGAAGTTGAAAGTGAAATCATAAGCTCCACCTACGCCTGTTTGTTTGGAAGTTTATTTGGACATAATACTTTTTTGTTTGTTGGAGGGGGGCACAAAACATATGGTAATGGAGCCCGCTGCAGTGAACTCGACCGATTTGGCTTCCCTGAAGGAACGGATGAAGATTATTGCCGATGCTGATCCCAAACAGTATCACAACGAGTTCTCGCTGAAACGATACCTCCGTGCGTTCAAAACTGTGGATGCTGCCTTTCAGGTGATTTAAAATTTTCCATTCGGTTGACCATATTGTTCCTCTATAGGTAGAGACTTTAATAAATGATGCTAACGATCGATTTTGCTCGACAGGCCATTTTGAAGACCAATAAATGGCGTGAGGAATATGGTGTGGCCAGCTTAGGGGATCATCCTGCTATCAAGGCTAATGAGAACAAGGCTCGCGTCTTGCGCCACAGGGATTGCACGGGAAGGCCCGTGATTTACATACCCGCCAAGAATCACTCATCCGAGCGGGACATTGATGATCTGACCAGGTTCATCGTCCACTGTTTGGACGAAGCCTGCAAGCGATGCTTCGAGGAGGTTACCGACAATCTTTGCATCGTGTTCGATTTGGCCGATTTCAGCACCTCCTGTATGGACTATCAGCTAATCAAAAATCTGATTTGGTTGCTCAGCAAACACTTCCCGGAGCGATTGGGGGCTTGTCTGATTCTGAACGCTCCGCTGGTGTTTTCCACCATTTGGCCAGTCATCAAAGCCTGGCTCGACGAGAATACCTCGAGCAAAGTGATTTTCGTGTCGGGCGAAGAAGAGCTCTGCAAACATTTGATACCGGATATTCTACCTACTGACATGTAAAATCCCAAGTCAGCCCACTAGCATGTAGGAACGGTTGTTGAATTCCATTAGTTTTAGAAGCTAACCCACCATCGCGAGGTTTTCTTTTAGTACTTATTCGACCAAATTACCGAACAAAGAGATTCGAAACTGAACTTTCCTAATAGAGATGTCTATTTTTTAGAAACTATAAACTAAACTAATAACGAAAGTAACACACCTGTAGAGAATTATTAATAGCATCATTGATGGTACAACTTTAAAGATTCGAAAACGAACAACAACACTATTTACACAATCTCGTAGGAAACCTTCTAATTTGGAAGCTCAAAGCTTGAAATCTTTAAACCTACATATTGTTAGAAGGATAGCTTAAAGTAACACTTAAACACCTGTCAACGTACTAAACAAGAAGCAAACGCAATTTAAGAAGAATAGTATGCTTTAAATCAAAAATCAATCAACTTGAGGGCTATTAAGCCAGCCGTATTCATGATATATTTTTGTCCTAAGACTTTGTTCATTCGTTCTGATTTCCATGTGTTATTGTATGGTCGATACATAAATTTTACCGCATTTTCGGTACCAATGCATTGGTACAATGTTCTCAGATTCCTTTTCTTCTAACAACATTTTTAGTTAACAACAGCTTGGTTAGGCAGAAAATAATAAAATGTGCCGCTCCCATTATTGGCCTTGAACTCATTTCTGTATTTTGTACTGACTTTGGAGCATTCACTCACTCTCATAGGGAAAATAAATATCCATTTTAATTTTACCAAACATAGTATTAATATCAATATATCATCAAGGACACGCATGTCAGCCCGAATAGCAAGGACCATGGTTTTAAAATAACTGAACAATGATATTCAATGTAACAATCAACTTCATCGTGGTATCTAAATATCTTTCAACCGCATTTAATTATGAAATCACCATAATTTTCTAAGTAACCGTGAAGTACATCGTTTATTCAAAATATTTCATAGTTGCCGAAAATGACAGAAGTACGGTATTATGATAATTTTCTTGTGATTATCATTGTTACCATGTACTTCATGGTAAAATGAAAATCCAAACGTTGTTAAACTTTGCTTTTTCTACACTTTAACAAATTAGCGTGTAGGAAAAAATAATTGCGCGCCATTTTTTTCGGGGAACGGTTTTCTCGCGATTGGAAAAATCTTTTTCAGTTAAAAGCTGCTGAATCCGGACAAGTTCTGGAATTTTTGGACGTCATGCCGAGTTGGAAGGCAATTGCTCTATTTGCGGTGGTGGTGGTAAGTACATTGCATGCATATTGATTAGAAAACTGACCAAACTCAAAAAATCATTTTTTTCCAGAAGCTGACAGAACTTCCGAAGCTCCACTTCAGACGAGGGAGCAAAATAACTCAACACTGCGAGAGGCTCGTGACACGGTGGCCAATAGATTCCGGGAGTGGCTATGAGATGCTGGTGTACAAAGCATTCCAGTCCACCGAATAATCACCGTGTGGTTAAATGTGTAAGTAAAATGTTGAGATTTTCTAAATAAATGTCATGAACAAATAAATACATTCGTTTTTTTAATCAAACAAATCTTTGATAATGATGACATAATTAAAATCAAAAACAAAAATCCCACCATGATCAAAGATTTTTATTTCAGTGGGTGAACATTGAATATTATCGGGTTTTCATGGTTTTACCATGAAAAACTGGATGATGTTATAACCATGAACTTTATATTATTGGGCTTCCCAATGTATGGAAAATCGCCATTTTTTTCATGGTCACGCTGCATAACAATACCCCTTTTTCATGGTTATTTTCGTCAAAACGATGAAATGTATGGTCGAAAAATATGAATTTCAATGTGCATTCACGGTATCGTGGACGATAATAAGCATTGTGTAGACCATAAAATTTATGGTTTGTGAATATGGAATTCATAGTTTTTTCATCGTACATTTCTATTCGGGAGCACAACCTACCTACTGACGAAAGTTCGAACCAAAATCACTGATATTACCACCTCCAGCACCAGCGACAACAGCTTCACCACCAAATC
Source organism: Uranotaenia lowii (assembly GCF_029784155.1). Lineage (NCBI taxonomy): Eukaryota > Metazoa > Arthropoda > Insecta > Diptera > Culicidae > Uranotaenia > Uranotaenia lowii. Next base: position 4,789 of record NW_026598548.1, on the reverse strand, counting down.
AGGCATCCGCTAGAAGTGCTTCAGATCGTCAATGTTTATACATGCTAGTTTGAAATTTCTCCACAAGATGGCGTGCTTAAGGTGTCGCCTTGTTTTTTGTATTGGTATTATAACTATAGGTACTAGTACATATTTGATTTTTGACAAGTTTCAGTTAATCGAAAATACAGGCTTGATTTCCGCGTTAAATTACATATTTTGTCATATTTCCATTTTTTTTCTAAGATCCTAAGTTTCAATTTTAAATTTTGAAACAAAAAAAACATTATAAGATCACGTTACATTTAGATGAGATTTTATTTATCTAGTAACACTTTTTTTTTTAATTAAACAACTATTGTAATATTCCAGAGCTGAATCGCACCGCAACTCACTTTAAAAGGTTTTAAAAACAGAGTATGGAACAGGCAAGCTGAACAAACTAAAGCAGGAAAAAATGATCACTTGTTGTAAAACTGTAGCGTTTTTGTTGGAAATAAATGTAATACCACAGATGGACGGTTTGTTTTTCATTTCTCTCTGCCAGAAATTTGCAAGGACGAAGTCCAAAGTTTTTTTTTTTTTTTTTTAAGTATAAATTAAATTTTATTTCTAAATTCTGGCTTCTCGCTGTTAAGCCTTTCTCTGCCAAGTGGAGTTTTTCTTAACATTCAATTCTTTACTTAAATATCTATTTCACTACTTATAAAAAAATGGCAAACACTTTTATATAATACAATGTTTTGGTTTTTCAGAATCTTTACAATGTCCGGTGGCACGTTGCGTTTTCTCAATTCCATCCATAGCTTTATCCTTTCGTTTGTCTCGTAGCTAGCACATTCAAAAAGTATGTGATTTGGAGTCGCCTCAGCAGCTCCACAGGGGCATGCCGAGGACTGTATGATGTTGTTTCTGTGTAGGTGTGCGGGTAATCTTGAGTGGTTAGCCATTAGTTTCGATAGTATCACAATTTCTCTGCGACTCAGGTCACAATGGTTAAACCAAGGTGTTTGTTGAACCCTCGACACAATGTTGAAACAGAACCTTCCTTTCACCCCGTTTTTCCACAAGTCCTGCCACTGGCTCATATTCCTAGCATTACTCGGTAAGTGTATGTCCAAGCTCGTCAATCCTCCAGACTCATCTATACCACAATCAGCTGCTAGCTTGGCTGCTCTATCCGCCATTTCATTGAGGACCAGACCCTTGTGCGCCGGTACCCACAAGAGCACAATATGATAGCCAGAGATAGTCAGTTCCGAAATACGTTGCCGAATTTGGTACCAAAGTTCGCCACAACGACTACCGACAGCATTATTTCCCAAGTGCGTCAAACTACTCATACTATCCGACATGATAATAAATGAGTTGCTTTGTCTAGATGATATCATGTCAACTGCACATTTTATAGCAAACATTTCTGCACTAAACACTGAAGCACTGTGAGGTAGTTTTCGTAGTACTGGATCCTGTGAGTCGTAAGTAACGACTGCTGATCCCACTTTGTCGCCACACTTTGAGCCATCAGTAGCCAGTTGGATTGCTCCTTCGTATTTCGAGATCATAAACTCTTCAAGTAGTTGATTCCAACTACCACTTCCCGGATGTTTCTTAGTAAGTGTTAAATCAACAAGAGGTGTGCAGTTTTTTATTCCTCTGTCGTAGCGGTAGCATGGTAGTTGCTCGATGAGGGTTTCATTTGGGACAATATTACTTAGTCTCAGGATGCTTCGTTGAATCTCCGTTCTTGGGACCCCACCGTGAAGGAGAGGTTTAGCGTACTTCTCGTACCAGGTTTTCATGGAGAACCGTTTGTTGACAAATTTTTCGGCTGCTTTTTGTCTTCGTAGTTTCAACGGAGTGACCCCTGTAAGTACTTCGAGTGAAGCGGTGTGTGTGGTTTTTGTGGAACCAATACATACTCGTATACATCTCCATTGTATTCGATCAAGCTGTATTGACAGCCAATCTGGACAGTCGGCGAGAAAAAGACTACCGTACTCCAGAATCGACCTTATGTTTGCCTTGTAGATTTTGAGAAGAGCAGTTGGATGAGCTCCCCATTTCTGACCTGCCACACTACGAAGAAAGTTGATATATGGTGACACTCGTTTCTTCAAATACCGCACATGAGGGCTCCAGGCAAGTGTTGGTGTGAGATACAAGCCCAAAAACTTCACACAAATATCGTACTGAATTGCATGACCGTTTATGTTGATCACTGGGCGATCTTCTGGCTGACGCGTAGCAAACACCATAGCATTACATTTGTTTTGAGAGATTTCTAGCCCCAACCCACTCAATTCTTCTGACAAGTGATCAATAGCTCGTTGCATAACCTCACTCAGTAGATTTAAATTCTCCCCACTTGTAATTAACGATATGTCATCAGCGAAATCGACAACGATTATTCGCGGAATTTCACAAGTTGTTCGAACTGCGTGGTTAATGAACACATTGAAGCATGTAGGACTCAAGGGGGAGCCTTGAGGTAGTCCCATCCACGTTGTTCTGCGTACCGCGGTAGTTGAATCGATAGGTACCACTAGATTCCTCTCCCGGAACAAACGATACACAGCTTTAACGACTGATGTTGGTATTTCCCATCGGAGCATCTCGTCAACCAATTTATTGATGTTAACGCAGTCGTAGGCGCTTCTTATATCCAACATACAGAAGAGCGCACGTTGGCTAGATGATAAAGCTTGTTTCGCATTATGTAGTACCACTTGAAGAGCATCCTGGGTGCCTTTGCCTTTTCTAAAACCGTACATACTATCAGAGAAAAGCAAGTTGGATTCCATATACCACTCAATTCTGTTTTTAAGCATAATCTCGTACACTTTTCTAAAGCATGAAGCGAGAGCTATTGGTCTGTACGATTTCGGGTCCGCTGGATGCTTATCGGGTTTGAGGATCATAACAAGTCTGAAGATGATCCACTCTTCTGGAATGACATCTGATGTTAAGATGTGATTGTAGATGCGAAGAAGTATTTGTTTTGCAACGTGTGGTAGTTTGCGAAGGGCTATGTATGGAATAGTGTCATACCCCGGGGCTGAATTTTTGGTTTCGTTGAGCGTATTTATGAGCTCGCTCAGCAAAAACATATCTTGAGTTGGTGTAGGTGTTAATGTTATTGGGTGTACGGGCTCAGGAGTGGATGATGGGGCTAATCTGTCAACAATTCCCTCGATAACCTTCAGATCTCGCAGTTCATTTTTCGCTCCGCTATTCCCCTTGAACCTTTTGGCCATCCGCCAGAGGTTCGAAAGTGCTGTGTCACCTGATAAACCGTCGCAGTATTTCTCCCACGAAGATCGTTTCTTTTCTTTAATTAATCGTTTGAACTCACTTTCTTCTTTTCGGTAACTGTCATACATTTCAGATGTGTATCCACATGACTTCCATCTTCGAAATTTCACTCTCACTTTTTTCACTTTACTCTCCAGCTCCGAATCCCACCAGGGTTGTGAGCGTCTTCCACCATTTGTTGGTGTTGATGTCATGGACGCCGTTGCCATGGCTTCAGCGACCACATTTCTAAAGTTGTTGTAGTCCATTTCATCATACCCACACACTTTTTCGTCCACAACATTCGAGTATGAAGTCCAGTCTATATTATTACTCATAGGAACACTATTATTTATTACTTGAACATTGTCCGTTTTGAACACTATAGGAATGTGGTCGCTGCCATACAATGCGTCGAGTGTATCCCAGTTGAACAGTAGGCTGATGTCCGCTGAAACCATCGTAATATCGATGGCACTAGGTAGGTGCGACCGATCAAATCGTGTGTATTTTCCGTTGTTGATCACTACTAGGCCTAGATCCTCCATAACGTCGATGATTATCTCTCCTCTCCGATTGTTTTCCCTATTCCCCCACAGAGTGTGCCGCGCATTAAAGTCCCCACCAATAATACAGGGTTTGGGTATGGAAGATAGCAAATCATGCATCTGGTTGTAGTTTACCACAGTTTGTGGATGGATGTAGACAGAGGCTATGTAGATCTTTCCATTTGGTGTGTTTATTGAACAAGCAACGGCTTTTAACGTATTGTGGCAGTTTAGATCATGGGCTATCGGTTGTAAGTTTTTACGAACAGCGACCAATACTCCCATAGAGTTCCTAGTGTGATCGGCTCGGAACAGAACATGATCTTTTAAACTGAAGCGGCAGGTAAGCTGTAAGTGAGTTTCTTGGAGAATAAGTACGTTTGTATTGTGAGTGTTAATAAGATTTACAAGTGTTGACGATTTTTTCAATACTCCTCTGCAGTTCCACTGCAAGCAGCGGAGCGGCGTAGAATGCACCTGAGTGCCCAGTGTGATTCTTATAATCTCTCGGGGATAGTTTCACCTCCGGGGCTTTCGTCAGCATTGTTCTCATCTACGTACATTCCTTGTTCTGATGTAGTGGTCGGCTTTGCTTTCTGTAGAAGGTATTCGTAGTCAGAAAGTGCTTCGACATCTTCTTCCATCTCCCCATAGTTGCTGGGAGCATTAGTCTCCTGAGCAACGCCGACTGTTTCGCATCTATCAGAGTGGACACTGATAGTTTCATCATCTTCTTCTAGCGTACGAATTTTTATTGGGGGAAAATCGCTCTCATTGTCACTAATATCTTCTCTGCCACGCCTTTTAATTGTTGTTTCTAGGACCACTTCTTCCGAAATCTGTGGGGGAATTAGGGCAAGAGCAGCGAACCAATCAGTTTTTCCCTGCGAAAAACTATTTTGCCGCTTCTTGTCTTCTTCCTTTTTTTGTAAAAACATAGGACATAGGTTCCGATCATTTGCTCTGTG
>NW_026598547.1:0-25000 GCF_029784155.1 Uranotaenia lowii | reverse complement strand
CCAGCTGAGAAACAACTGAAGAAATTGTTCGAGTTTCTTCCAAGGTGTAGGAGGAAGAAGGGCGGGTCATAGCTTAAGTATAAACTAACGAGGAGTTCAAAGGCTGGATCAGGCACATGGTGCAGGTCTACACATTTGGCTTCAAACTATTTGGCGGTTTGCAGAATAGACGGGCGCTTCCGAGCTTGGTTCTTGTAAACTTTTGCGGATAATATCTATAAAATATCATTTGACTCGAGATCTCGAGCTATGGTTAAGTTAAAACAGTGAAATAGCACGACAAGGTCATAAATCTACCCACATACGTTAAAATGTTCGCTTCGGGAATCCGACAGGTAGGTGTAAAGTTCTGAATTAAAACTGAATGAGAACGTTAGCTGTTGTCTTCTAGTGGAATATTTAACAGCTGCAACAATGAATATGTTCATTGAAGTATTTTAAGATCGAGTTACACACTTTCCAGAAATGTAAGTTGATTGTAATTAAATGTATGTATGTAATTAAAAAAAATATATTCATGTAATCAGCTTACGCAAAGGGATTAGGCGTTTTTCAATCAAATCGAACGATGAATAAAACATGTGTCATTCGTCAGTTGATGCTAGAATTGAAAACGCCCACGACTGAGTTGAAATCCAAACGATTTGATTGAAAAACGATCTCAAATTCTACAACTTCCAATCGAAATCGAATTTGCATAAGCTTAAACGCTTACACATTTTAAAACCTCGAGCTTGATTCTGTTTAAACATTGAAATTCTTTCTTGAAAAATCTAAAACATATGTTTGAAGTTTGAAAATGAAAACGTCCAGACCTGCATCAGTTTCGTTCAATCGTCCAACGACTTAATGGAAGTGGTTCTTATCAAAACGATTATTGATTCTTTCTGAGAACGTTAATATTATCACTCAATCAAGTCCACATTATTGATCAGAGGGATTGGCGCACTAGTGGTTGTTAATTGGTGTGGCGGCAACGTTGATCTGATCATCACAAACAAATGGGTTGGGTTAATATCTACTGGGTAGGGATCTGATCTACATAGATATGTATGTCTGTAGTAGGTTTGTAACGGGCTGTTATTAATAAGTGGAGGAGCCGGTTTTACTCATTAATCATGGGCTAATTTAAGTGCTACCGTGTGCGGCGCTCGGCGAGATTTAAGACAGCTCAATAAAACAGGAGGAAAGCTGAGATTGGTTATTTTACATTGAAGATTTCGGATATCCAGAAACACAATTGGATACAAGTTTCACTCAAAAAAGGAGCAAGATCTTCTCTTACACAAAATTAATATGAATCACATGCTTTATGAGTAGACGATGGACACCATAAATCACTGATCGGCTGGAAAAAAAAAACAGATTCCAGATGACCATTCGTTTTCATTAATTTTATGGGATGTGGATTTAACAATATGGCGATTTTGAACCAGAAGATCGTGGGCGAATGGTGATCAGAAAATAGCCTGATTTATTTGCAACCACGAAAAAGTGGAAAAGTTCTCTAGAATTTCATCGATGATTATTAGGACCATTGTTCAGAGTTCAGAGTACCAAAAACAAGAGATCCATTTCTACGGTCTGAATATAAAGATCTCTTACAGTTCTCATAAAGTACCAACAGCAGAAAAGGCGGAAAAGATCTAAAAGAGCGTGAAAAAATTATATGAGCTTTATATGTGCTGTCGAAATTTTCCAGAAGAAAAGGCGCCCCCTGGAGGATTAGTTCCCAGGAAACACGTAAGTTCGGAGGAGTTGAAGGAAGGAGTAATATGCCCCATCTACAAGAAGGGTGGCAAATTGGACTGTGAGAACTACCCGGCGATCACTGTCCTCAGTGCTGCCTACAAAGTGTTGTCCCGAATCCTACTCCGCCGCAAGCAAACAGATTCGAGGGAAGTCATAAGGCTGGCTTCATGGAAGGACGGTCTACGACGGACCATATCTTCACATTACTGCAAATCATCCAAAAATGCCGTGAACACCAAGTTCCTACGCACCGTCTATTATGGTCGAGAACGGCTTCTCCGGGAAGCTGACCAGACTGATTACGTCGAGTTCGTTCGAATAGCGCAGGGGGCTTAGACAAGGGGGCTTATTCGACGAGCGGTGGGCGGAATGCGGGGCACGGTTTTCAACAGATCCAGTCGACTTATTTGCTTTGCCGACGACATTGAAATATTTCGCAGATCATCTGCGTCGGTGAACCGCAAACTGAAACGCAGAGCACGAAGGATTGGGTTAGTGATTAATATGTCCAAGACGAAGTACTGGACGCTTGTCCAGTAATAACAATAGATAATGATCGACGGCGACGAGTTGGAGATAGTCGAAGACTTAGTCTATCTCGGCTTACTGGTGACCGCAGACTCGCAGACAATGACACCAGCCGTCAGATCCGGCGGCGAATGATCAGTGGAAGTCGTGCTTACTATGCATTACACAATCAACTGCAGTCGAAAAGACTTAGCCCTTGCACGACGCTCATTAGATCGGTTGTTCTCTACGGGCACGAGACATGGATATTGCTCGAGCAGGACCTGCTCACACTCGGAGTATTCGAGCGACGAGTGTTGAGAACCATCTTTGGCGACGTGCAAGAGAACGGAATGCGGAAGCGAAAGATGAACCACGATCTCGCAGTGACTCTACGGCGAACCCAGTATCCAGATGGTGGCGAAGGCTGGCCGGCAAGGTTGCCAAAAAATGTTCTGTGTTTTTGAAAAAAGAAATCTGACTTTCTGTGATTTTGCACAAAAATTCGGTGATGGTTTTCTGTGTTGCTGCTATTTTCTTTGATTTCATTGAAATTCATGATAAAATGGGTCTTTTTACATTTAAGTTGGCTAAACCAATTAAAATTACTAATCTTATCTTTATGTACATGGTATTCCGTCTCACGACATAACTTGACGAACATAATTCCTAAAATTCACTCGGTCCATGGCAACCGTACTCCAATTTCTCGGGCAACCCACGTTCGCCAGATCACGCTCCACTTGGTCTAACCACCTCGCTCGTTGCGCCCCCGCTCGTCTTGTTCCTACCGGATTCGTAGCGAACACCTGTTTTGCAGGATAGTCGTCCGGCATTCGCGCAACATGTCCCGCCCAGCGTATCCGGCCAGCTTTCACCACCTTTCGGATACTGGGTTTGCCGTAGAGTCGCGCGAGCTCGTGGTTCATCCTTCGCCTCTACACTCCGTTCTCCTGTACGCCGCCAAAGATAGTTCTTAACACTCGCCACTCGAATAGTCCGAGTGTACGCAGGTCCTCCTCGAGCAATATCCATGTCTCGTGCCCGTAGAGAACAACCGGTCTAATGAGCGTCATATACAGGTTACACTTCGTGCAAAGGCTAAGTCTTTTCGACCGCAGTTGATTGTGCTATTCATTGTAAGCTCAACTTCCGCTGACAGTTCGCCGCCGGATCTCACGGCTGCACTGGTGTCATTGTCTGCAGTCACCAGTAAGCCGAGATAGACAAAGTCTTCGACTATCTCCAGCTCGTCGCCGTCGATCGTGACCTTGTTATTACTGGACAAGCGGGTTCGGTCGGACTCGGATCCGCAGGCCAGGATGTACTTCGTCTTGGACGTATTAATCATCAACCCAATCCTTCCTGCTTCGCGTTTCAGTTTGCGGTAGATCTCCTCCACCGCCGCAGATGATCTGCCGACTATATCAATGTCATCGGCAAAGCAGATAAGTTGACTAGATCTGTTGAAAATCGTGCCCTGCATTTTGCCCATCGCTCGTCGAATAACATCCTCTAGCGCCACGTTGAACATCATGCAGGATACCAATCTTATCATACTTTTTAATTCAAAGAAAAAAAAAACAATTTACTAATCTTAGCATACTTTTTAATTTAAAGAAAAAATCTAAATTTTAAATTGGCCAAAAAATTATAACTTTAGAAATTCATTCAAAATTAAAAAATTATGTGAAATCTGTGAATTTTCAAAATTCTGTGTTCTGAGACAGAGATTCTGTGATGAAAATTTGCTCAAAATTCTATGAAATTACAGATTTCTCTTTGATTTCGGCAATCTTGGGCCAAATACGCTGGACAGGACATTTTTGAATGAACCTTTTTTTTCAGGATCGTTCACAGTGCACGCGACGAACGAGATGCGATTTACACTGAGAATAAACTCTATGGATAGGAAAGAATATTTATGTAAATCATAAATTTATAGGGAATTGGAAGAATAATTTTCAAAAGGTTATTTTTGTTTAAATCATTATGAAATAATTCATAATTTTTTTTATTTATTTACATAGTATTCCGTCTCACGACATAACTTGACGATCATAGTTCCTAAAATTCACTCGGTCCATGGCAACCGTTCTCCAAATTCTCGGGCACCCCAAATAAATAATTCATAAGTGACATTCAATTAAAATTTTTAAAAGCGTCATAAAACCATTCAAGTATTTTTATCGCCGAATCCACAAACCGGAGTTTCCATCACTATCAGCGCCGGCGACTTTCACTGACGTCAAATCATGTTGATCAGACAAATTCACGTCACGTGACTCGCAGAATAAGCACCAAAGATTTTATATCAGAAGCACTTTAATGCAAGATAAATTTGTTCTAGAGTCATATTTATTATTTAATATTATCGTTATCCTTGCTCATGTTACAGATTGAACAAGTAAATTTTACCTTTTTCTGGATATAAATGTTCTGTGCTCAGCAGTTGAGTGTTTTCTTTGGTTACAGATGTAAGGATGCCAAACATTTTTCTAAGGGTTTTCATTGTGAGTACAAGCAACTGATTTTGATCTGGCAGCAGCGTTTGTTTTCCAGTCGACATATTTTGAACTGTATAATCATGATTATAGTGATTTAAGATGAAGGGAAATGATACCCATTTTTGCAGCTAGTCCTCCAAAATTTAAATTTGGTAAAATTATTTTTCAGCTAATCTACTCTTGTTTTAAATATTAAAAAAAATATCCATCAATCAATTTCTCTAAGAGAAGTTATTTTATTTGTTCTTAAAGAAAAGGAGTAATTGTTCTTAGAAGAAAATTATCAAAATTTCACGTTCTTAAATTATTCAAGCAATTAAAAATGGAATGAACAAATTTTGGATCGTGCGAGACCTGATGACCACGCAATTTGTCACATTTAAATCTCCAAAGGTTTCAAATATGCATCTTATGCAGCTTTTCGAAAAAATAAATTCACAATGTTTAAATTTTCCCCCGAAGTAATGTGTTTTTTACAGCATACAGAGCGTTCATCATTTCAAATTCATCGTGCCGCAAAATAATACAAATTTCTCTTCAGAAATTGCTGGTCACCATTTCGTCCAAATACTGGACAATCGACAGGTATATGCTGGAAAAAGTTTGTCATAATTGAAATTGACCTTTGCTTCGAATTTATGCAAAAAGTTAGTCGAGGAATATCGTTTTTTTTCATTATTTTAAAATAACGTGATATATCTACAGAGAGGGGCAAAATAAAGTGTCCAAATTATTTTTTTCTATTTCTTTTATTTTTCTGGTTAAAATTCAACGAAAACACATCGTAATCATTTTTTAAATATTGTTTATTGTGTTCTTTTCAATTTTTGTTAATGTTGCGCTGGTAAAAAAAAAAGTTTTTCTGATAGAAAAAAAAAACAGAAAAAATATTCTAAAAAAGACAGGGGCAAAATAAAGTGTCCAGATCGGTACAGCTTCAAATTGATCCAAACTGAAGGCAAACAAGAAAGATTTAATAAAGGGTATGGCCTCCTTCGGCCTTCAACACCTCCTGCAAGTGCTTCGGTATACTTTCAACAAGGTTGTGCAAGTGTTGTGGGTCGAGTTCTTCCCACGCATGCTCCAGGGATTCAAAATAAGTATTTTTATTTGTCACACCAGTCTTATCTATCAGAGCATCGAGGATGGCCCACAGATTTTCGATGGGGTTCAGATCAGGACTTTGTGGGGGCCATTCAAGGGGTTTGATGCGGCAGGAACGAAAAAATGACTTCATCAGATTGGCCGTATGCTTCGGATCGTTATTCTACTGTAAAACGAAGCGCTCTTCGAGGCCCATCTTGATGAGGGATACCTCGAGGTTTTCCCGCAGGATATTGGAATATGACCCAGCTGTCATAATTCCGTCAATTTTTACCGAATTGCCCACCCCACCCCAAGAAAAGCACCCCCACACCATCACGTTACCTCCTCCGTGCTTGACTGTTCCTTGGATATGGCGATCTTGGAGCTCCTCACCCGACTTGCGCCACATATGATCCCGCTTCTTCCGGTTGAATAGCTCGAATTTGGATTCGTCGGCCCACAACAATGTTTTCCAGTACTCGAGCCGTATATCGACGTGTTCCTTGACGAACTTGAGCCGCCTAGCCTTGTTCACCTGGCTGATGAAAGGCCTTCTCACTGCGATCTTTCTATGGTACTCCTTTGCATGGATGCGGCGACGGACAGTATAACGCAACACCTAAAATTGGAGCTCTTCCTGTATCTGCCGGATCGTAATTATTGCGTTTTTCTTCACTTCAAGAATGATTTTCTTGTCCGTTCTGGCATCTGTCTTGGGCTTCAGTCCTTTTCCTGAGCGATCCTTCTCCGATCCGAACGTTTTCATCTTTTTCATGATTTTTGATACCGCTGTCTTGCTGATTTCGTAGTGCTTGGCCACTTCCCGATGCGTTTGACCGTTATTCACATCACGAACAACCAGTTTCCGGATGGGCAACGAAATGGAACCAGAAATTTATGCGTTCTCCATATTTTACAACTTATTCGAATGTGGACACCTGTTTGAATACTCCAGAGCCAAGCCAGTTGTTTATGAAACGTCAAAATACAAAAAACAAACAAATTCGAGGGGCCTCGCGATGGAAACTTATCGAAATTATATTGATTTTTGAGTTGGACACTTTATTTTGCCCATTTTTTTTTGGAATATAAATTGTTTTTTTTTTCTATCAGAAAAACTTTCTTTTTTACCAGCGCAACATTAACAAAAATTGAAAAGAACATAATAAACAATATTTTAAAAATGATTACGATGTGTTTTCGGTGAATTTTAGCCAGAAAAATAAAAGAAATGATAAAAAAATAATTTGGACACTTTATTTTGCCCCTCACTGTATATATATAAAAAGCTATTTCTGTATGTTTGTTTGTTTGTTTGTTTGTTTGTTTGTCCTCTATAGACTCAGCCGTCTTAAGAGCAAGAGGTCTGAAATTTGGCATGGATGCTCATTAGGACCAGGAAGGATGAAAATGTTTTCAGATTTCCGGATGACCCCTCCTGAAGGGGGTCGTCCATACAAGACAAATAATATTTTTGCGATACTGACGTTATTTTTCGTCGGATTGTGTTGAAAATTTGCAAATGAGAGTTTTAAAAGACGAGCAAATGAATTCAGGTATTTAATTTTGTGTGAAGGGGCGCTATTTTTGCGATATTGACGTTATTATACATCGTATTCAGATGAGAATTGGCACATAATAGTTTTGAGGGACGTGCAATCGATTTGAGGTATCAAATTTAGTGTAAGGGGCCGGCAAAAGGGGTCGTCCATATTAGGTTTTCAATATCTTAGTGATAATGACACTTTTATACATCGGATTGGGATGAAAATTTGCTCTTAGGAGTTATTAGGGACAAACAATTGATTTCACTTATCCAAATTAAAGTAAGGGGTCGGAAAAAGGGGTCGTCCATATTAACTCTTCACTGTTAATGCGATATTGTCGTTATTATACATCGGATTTAGATGAAAATTGTTACACCATTGTTTTGAGTGACGGTCAATCGGTTTCAGGTATTAAATTTAGTGTATGGGGCCGGCGTAGGGGGTCATCCGTATTAACTTTTCAGTATTTTTGCGATATTGTCGTTATTATACAGTGGATTGGGGTGAAAATTTGCACACGATAGTTTTCAGGGACGACAATTGATTTCAGATGTCAAAAATTATGCCATGGGTCGACGAAAGGGGTCGTCCATATTTATTATTTTTTCACTGTTTTAGGCAATATTGACGTTATTATGCAATGGATTGCTTTGAAAATTTGCACACGGGAGTTTTGAGGAATTGATTTCAGAAATCAAAGATTGTATAAGAGGCCACCGAAAGGGGTTGACCTTTTTGGCAATAATTGCGTTTCAAATTTAGCAGTAGACGACAGAAAAATTGATCGTCCAATGTTTTTGCAATAATTACTTAAAAATGAATTCTGAAGTGCATCTGAAAAATGTTTTTCAATTGACTTTCATACAAACTGTTCATGACATATTCCAAGTTTAATACGAAACGGAGTTCGTATGGGATCAGCTAGTTTTCAGATAAAACTGCCGAGAAATAATCTCAGTGCAGGTTCATATGAAGTTTGGGTGAACTAAAACAGCGACTTCGCGCGGTATTTCGCGCGAGTTAAAATTGTTTTATTTTAAACCATGTGAAAAACTAACATATTTTTTTTTTTCATTCAAAAATATAGCTTTTCATTTCCAGGGCAACGAAAGGCAACTTTTGGGGCTGTTGTGAATGTTTTAAAAACTGCAAAATTATAGCATGAACTTTTCAGGCCCTTTATCTATATATATCTTAATTTTTGTTTTATTTTTAAAAATATTAATATTATGATAGCATTGCTTGCCACATTTTTGCAAATATAAAAATATGATAGGACAGAGTACGTACGTTTTATACCATGGAGTTCTTTTTTTTTATTTTTCCTAGGTCGTGAAATATTTTAAATCGTTGTAAATACTGGCATGAGTTGGTTTTAATTGCACATATACATGAAATGTATGCTTCTTATTTGTTATTGTTATAAAACATTGTTACTTACTTAAACTAAATTTTTAATGTTTTCCAACCTTGTACAAAAAAATGACGCTCTAGATACTTTGTTATTGAAACCTAAATCAGTTGGCTTTCAGAACCTGTGGCCTCAATTAAATTATAAGCATAATCGAACAGATTCATCACATGGAGTTTTGTATATGCGTAAATAATAAATTTTATCAATCTGATGTTTTAGAATTATAAAAAAAAAATTACAAATATTATAAAATAGTAATTTACTCATAAAAATTTTTATTTTTCAGGCTGTCCAGGCTTATCAATTATATAATTCTTCATCATCAAATATTTTTTTATTTTTTAACTTCGCCCTAACGTATTTCACTCTATGCATTTTAAATAACTTTTTTCATATAACACTATATTTATATGATTTTTACGATACTTTTTAACTGTATATAAATGACTATGGGTATGTATCTATCGCATTACTACTCGTATTAAGTTCTCCTGCTGTTTGACGAGCTCTTCTAAAACAAATCTTGGGGGCGGGGACTTCAGAGACTTGCAAAGTGAGTTAGTTGTATATTCGGCAATAACTTCTCGAGACCAATCGATCCTAATCCCTCGGATATTGCAAGTTACTCTACTTACGAATCCATTCCCTTGAACGTCTCATCTAGCCGTTATTAACTTGATATATGGTAATTTACTGTGACTTGTTGATGAAGTTTTAGCCTTAACTGCGGAACGACCGTGCACCCAAGGTGACTACCATACATACATACATAAACTGGAATGCGCCTTTTAATATGCAATAAGCGCCCGAACAGTAGACAATAGACATCAATTTGATAAAAAAATTGGTACAAAAAATTTGAAAACGAATCGGAAATAATGTACAAGACAAAAGAAATGTACTCTATGTAGAAATAAATTCTATTTAAATTCAATATTATCTCATTTTGGTGTTATTTCTTAGAATAAAATAGAAAACATTTTTTCCTTCAAATTTAATAAAATTGAGCCTATCACTGTAACCTGAAATTTATAGTTTTTAATAGGATAAAAGTATTTTAAGTAATATTTATAATTGTTATGTAGATAATAAAACTTACAACTAATTGGTGGTATTTTAATGGCTTCAAAATTTTCTGGTTTCTTCTGTTTCACTTAATTTTTTTGAAATATGATTTCAATGTACCCTTTCTAGCGTTGAAGGATATGGTAACACTACTCTACACACAATATACATTGCGTGCCATACGTTCGTGGCTCGCATCGAAAAATCTGTCCAGTAAATGACAAAAAGGACAAGAATGAAAAATCGCCTAAATTTACAAAATTGTCAAAATTGACGACATTGACATAATTAGCGAAACTACAACAATTGAAGAATTTTCAAGAAGAAAATTAAGTAATTGACAAAATTTGCAAATTAACAAAATCAACCAAATAGACTTAATTGACAAAATTGAAAACAGTTCAAAAAAATTTAAAAATAAAAAAAAATGTAAAAATTGGAACTTTTTTGACAAAAATGATAAAAATGATAGATATAACAAAATTGAAGTTTTAAAAAATTGGTCAAAATTTCCAAAATTGAATTTTTTTTAAATATTTGGCAAAATTGAAAAATAAAGTCAAAATTGACAAATTCAATAAATTGGACAAATTGGACATTGCATGACATTTTTTTTTAAATTAGAAATAACAAGACGGCAAGTATGACGCAAATAATAACAATGAAAAAAATTTTAGTTGACAATTAAGGTAAAAATGACAAAAATAACAAAATGGCAAAAATTACTGAATTTTAAAAAAATTGCAAAATTGGCAAAAATGAAATAATTAACAAAATTTACAAAGTTGACAAAAATTACAAACATAACATGGTTGACAAAATTGACAAGTTATGTTGCTTTTGGAAATTTTGTTAATTTAATCAATTTTGTCAATTTTTAAATTTAGATAATCTTGATAATTTTCTCAAATTTACACAATCATTAGACTAGTTTTGCTGTGAAAATTCCAATCTGCTGACATCTATTTTTTCATCCAGAATGTTTCACGTTTAATTTTCAAAATCTACTTGTAATGCATGATTCTTGAAACGTATTATAGTAAATATCATTAAATTTACTTCTAAACAACTATTTTGGTGAGGTGGCACTTTGTCATCTTTTCTTTCAGCAACAAACCTTCTGTAACGAACTTTAAGTGTCTAATGTCTCAAAAGTCACCGCAGCGTGATCGAAGTTTTCAGATTGGATTTAAATACTGTACACCAACTCCCCTATGCCCATGCCTTGTCCTCCTCGCGCATCAACGTCTCCAATGACTGAACTACCTAATCTGAATTCTAAAACCCACTTGTGCTGAGCTGCACTAGCCAACCAAACCAACCATTCTCCGAACCCATCCAACCGTACTATTCTTCGTTCGAGTAGGTAAAGTAACAACAACACAAGACAAGACAAGACATCCCTTATGAAGCCGATCTAGCTATGGCGTGCGCGGGGGCGGACATTCGGCGGAACTACTTACAGGCAGCTTCGAATCCGAAAGCCAGCCGAAAACCGAACTAGCTAGCGCGCTCGCCATAGGTAGGCCGCATGAATGAATGTATGGGAAAAAAAACAACAACGACAGGTTCACCGGAGCCAATTTTCACCGGAGCCGTTTATTCCGTTGGATCACGTTGCCAGTGGAGGATCACCCCGCGAGCGCGATCGTTCCGCGTTGAGTTTGAAGAGTTTGTTCAGTTTCTGGTGGTCGGAATTCGCGTGCATCGCCGAGTCATCATCAGCCGGATTGTTGATGCGCTAAGCGCGCATTTCTTGGTGCGAGACGGCGAAGGCGGTTTACCAAACAGGTGCTCTTCCCGCTGCTGCTGCTGTTTTATTACAAGCGAAAGGAAAATTATTGCCTGGTTGAGGGAAACTCTCGTGGTCGGTTTGGTGTTTTTTATGGTTTATGAGCTCTGCTGGAGTTGTTTTGTTACAAGATTTCATCTGAGAGCTGTTTTGTGTGTGCATTCGACAGGCTCGGACCAAGTGTGTTATCAATTTTCCGGGAAAGTGGAACGACGATGCAGATGTTGAGCACGGACTGTTAGTGAACCATGGCTGGACAGAAATTTTTCCATGGCCTCACCGAGGCCATGATCAATCGAGGTGCGGAGCGGCCCGATCGACAGAAGTCGAACTTTTACTGGCCCGAAGAATATTTGGAGGATCCTCAGGATCGATTCGTAACGAGCAGCCGCAGGCAATCGACGTCTTCGGCTGCCACAACTCCCAAGGAATGTCCTAGTCCTGCAAGTGAAATCGAAACGGGTGAAGTGATGAAACAACGACACAGAAGCAACATCAGATCCCACATAGAGTTTAGTGACGAGAACGATTCTGCCTTCTCGCAGCTAGCTCGAGAACGGCAGCGTGAAAAGTTAAGAATAGAACAATTTCTACGCCAGCAAAGTGACGACGTTAGTGAGGCGGCCAAAACCAAACGCCAGAATACTCTCAAATCGAGAATCCAGTTTTACGACTATGTTGAAACCCCGAACGGTGGTCGGGCATCTCCCCGGAAGCTTCCGGCAAACGGATACCATACACCCACAACCCCCGATTTCGAAGACCATCCCTCGACCTTCGGCCCACAAACTACAAACGGAATCAGCAATGGTGGCACCAACTATCGGAGACAACTGTCATCCCCAGCATCATCCGAGTACCACTACTCGGCCCGTTACACCGGATCCTACGACGATTTTGAGGAAGACGACGCCCGCAGCTATCGGTCCTCGAACGAGCTGAACTTCAGCCCCCCAGGAACTCCCCTCTCGAACGGAGGAGACATTCCGGAACACAAACGCCAATCCCATCGGCACCTGCGCTCCAGCATAGCGTTCTGCAACGGAGTCGTGATGGCCGACGAAGGCGACGGAGGCGGCAAGTCCCCGGTCAGCGTCCGGGATTCGGCGGCCATGCAGCGCGTCGGCGTTGGACTACCAAATTTGTAACTTTCGTCGTTCAACTCAATACCTACTGTTAAGGCCCCGGAAGACTAATTTACATACCTACCCCCTCACTAAAAAAATCCCCCATTCACGCTAATATTGTTGGCGCTAGACACACAAATGTAAGAAAAAAAGTTAAAAATCGATCGAAGATGAAAACTATCGCGAGTGACGAAGCGCTTGTTATAAGAAGCACGCTAGCTAGAACTAACCTAAGATAGAACTAGGATCCGCTACCACATTTTGCGAGAGAAGTGTTGAATTTTGGAGGAGGGCGTGTCAATGTTGTGCGAATGGTCAACATCTGGATGGACTTTATGAGAGATTTCTAGTGTATTTCTAAGAAAAGAATCCGAGTAGAATAAAGGAATCATTGAAGAAGCAAAATATTGTGGAATGTATGTATGGACTCAAGATGTATTTAATAAAACCGAAGATTACCGAGAAGTTTTTGCTCGTTGTGTCATTGAATTGTTCCAGAAAAGAAAGCAAGTCCAAAAAATGTGATGGAAAAAAAACCTAAATTATAATAATAAAGATTAGTTCCTTTAGAAATGGGACACTTTCTTTTGCTGATAGCTCATTTCATTCAAAATTTCGACAGCATTTTGTTGCCTGTGAAAATTATTATCCGACCTTTTTTTTCGAAATTAAAAATTCACGCGTTTTTTTTTCAGATTTTACGACGGAAGAGAAAAAGAAGAAATAATTGTGCTCAGTTTCCTTCAAAATCCATCATTATCAAATCGATAGCTGAAAAACCGTTGGTTATTCATAAAATTACTGTGTGTAAGTAGTGGTGGAAAAGTATGTTAACAGTGTCAAAAATGTCCACAAAGTACAAATCAAGCATTGCACAGTGATTCAGGACGGAACTTTATTGTAACAAAATAAATTACGAAGATACTATAAGAGATAGACAAATGGTGTCTTGAGCAAAAATGCTCATCAAACCATGTGCTTTAATAATCTTAAATCAAATATTAGGTTGTGTTATTTTTGCATGATTTACACATAAAAACTTTTTTCAGTGAACGGATAGAGCCAAACTGTATTCTACAAAGTTGTAGCCAACGGTTTTTGAGGCAACTTTACCGAAGACACTACATACAAATGACGTTTCGTAAGCGAGTTATGATTTTTTTAACATTAAAATGTTAGGGTGTGTCGAAAAAACATTATTCTGGCTCTAACTTTTGCGAATGAACTCATACATAAAAATGTCTTCTAAGCATTTGTATGAAATAAAAATGCACTTATTTTTTTCTCAGAGCGCAAACTTGTAATTCACATATTTGAAGACGCTGTGAAAGAGAACATCCTCATTTTTCATGCAAAAGTCAAATTTTCATCGTTTTGTTTTTGACTGAGTCCATTGCGATGCGTAAATAAGCGACCATAAAGTTCCGTCCTGGACCCTCGTGCATTGGAGTGAAGCACATGATTGGCAACTACGGTAAGGGGTCATCAAGAAAGTCGAGTCTCATACCAGACATTTTTATTTTGAATAAGCGAAACACTAAGGGTAGATCACTGAAATGTCCTACATTTTTTCTCTGAAAAGCTGAAAGAATTGCCTAGTCATAGGTAATTTATTCAAACTTAACCTCAAACAACAAATTTTTGCTAGTTCCAGAGCTCGTAAGCTGTAAAGCCAGCACCGAGACAATGATACAGATGATTTCTGATGGACGACAACACTTATGAAAAACCCTATTTCAAACAAATTCCAGCGGTTGAATCCTATAACTTTTCTGCTCGTGGCAAAGTCCCTAGCTAAATAAAGTATGTTTTTGCTGGTTGTTTTGTAAAAAATAAAATGATTTGCAAAGATTCTACTCCTCTGGAAAACAAACAACAATTTTCTAAACGAAAACTTTGGTTTTCGCTGTTTTTATAAGCCTAAATGAGTAATCATGTATGTACTCTTCGGAACCTACTATCTATACTAGCCGATTATACTTGAAGTTCAATCTGATGATGGTTTTACTTCATTATTCTCAGATTTTGCCACCAGAAATTCCATTAAAACGCTTCAATGTGGCTCTAAAATAATCAAGTTTTGTTAATTTGCAAACAGCTTTATCCACTAAATTGCCCTCAGTTTCTTTTATTGGATCGAAAAGTAGCAGAAATGTAAGGAGGATGCATCCATCAAAAATACAGATTAGACGTAGTATAAGTGGGAAAACTGATCATTATCATGACATGACTGAAAAAAGTGTGCACCTTCCGATGGGAGATCCCAAGAATAAAGTAGAAATATTTCTTTAAAAAATGATAAATAATTTTTTCAAGTTTTTTCATGAATAATCGTAAAATTGCCTTCATTTCCTTCATAGACCATATTTCGACCATACGAAAAGTTTTTAGATACACGAATTCCCCGAAAGCTGTCCCATATCTAAATTAACTAAGTTTTAATTTGAGAAAAAAGCATACAAACTGTTAAATGAAAACTATTTAAAAGACAAGAAAAAAAACAAAAAAGACAAAAAACCAATGGCAAATAGACATGGAAAAAATAACTAAACTAACTGAAATGGCCAAAATTACCAAAAATTTAAAAAAATCAGTATGTTCGTTATGAAAAAAATCACAAAATTAAAAAAAATCCACAAATTTTGAGAATAGCCACGTACAAAAACAACAAAAGTTAGGTATTTGAGTCGTTTATGTATTTTTTGTATTTTTTTTTTTCATTATTTTCTATATTGTATTTGTGTTGCCAAAATCGAATGTTGCCAAATTTTCTCATCTTATGTTCAGTTATTGCTATAAAAACCATCATTATTATCTTTAACATAACTTTAAGTACATTTTTGATCATTTTTAGTAACTTATTATTTTTTCTTATCATGTTTTTGATGCACTTTTGTTTTTTTTTTTGTTTATAATATTGATTTATTTTTCGTCAAATTTCATTTTTAGTATTATTTGTCATTTTATCTTTTTTTTAAATTTGTTTCTAAATTTTATGAAATGTTCACCATTTTTGTCATATTTAGTACCTTTAAATTTTTTTTTAAATTTTTGTTTTTTGTTGTTGTATTTAATCAACATTTAAGAACGCTAAAACGTATTTATGAGGTTTGTCTAAATTATATTGGTTCTGTTATAGCGAAAACTATGAGGTAATGTCGTTCCAAACACCGTTCGTATCGTATGTTGCAAAATCGAATCAGATGCCAAAATCGAATGTTTCCGAAAACAAACGGGATCTGTATTGTTTTTAATTTTTTGTAGTTTTAGTAGCTTGTAATTTTGTAATTCATATAGATGTTGTCCCTTTTTTTAATTTGGTCATTTCTGTTATAATGTTTATTATTAAATTTGTGCATCATTTTCGCTTTGAGACATTCACTTTGTTATTGTGCAACTCATCGCCAGATAAAGTTTTCTTATTCGTTTTTTATTGTATTTTATAGTGAAATATTTTTTCATCCACCCTAGTGTTGTTTCGTGTTCAGATACTCAAAAAGTCCTAACTGGCTGAAACTTGAAAAAGTAGATAAAAACGTTGAAAAATATATTTTTTTTTAATTTTTTGCTGAAAACTAAAAATCAGTCGCTGGGGCAGTACACGCAAATTAATTTAGAAATTAATTATACAGGATTTTTCACGTAAACTAAGTCTTTGTGGCATCCCATCGATTCTACGTTTGCTTTGTAGTAACTACTGTACTTCACTCAGGGCCGTAGGAAGAACCGGCTCATAGGGGGGGTTTTGATGACAAATTTTTCCCAATAACATTTTTGCTTAAACAATGCCTACACAAGTGAACCCCTTGGAGCCAAAGGGGTATAAGTACATAAAAGCTTATTTCGAGAAAACACGATTTTGAATTGACGTGTTTGACCGTTTTCTATATATGTTTCGAGAATTTGTACTTTTAAATCGAATGTAAAAGTATGTAAATAAAATTCTAAAAATCCGAAAAAATCATCAAATGTAGTTTGAAATGGTAAGATTCATTTAACATCATTAACTCAAAATCGACGATTTTCTCACTTCTACTCCTTTGGCTCTGAGAGCTTCAGGTACTTAGTGCAAATTATTCAGATTAAAATTATTTTGAATTAAAAGTTGTTTACTATTGAAAATAAGTCCTAGGAGAAGCCAATTTTGTTCATGAAGCTTTCGAAAATATGGGTACTTGAGATATAGCTCAGTTGATAAATCAGTTGCCTCCTGAGCTGATATACGTGAGTTCGAGCCCAAGAGTAAACATCGATTACAGTTGTTTCAGATAGTATCCGGGCTTGGCAAATCCAGGCAATTTTATCCTGAAACCTTGCGAAATAAGGGCATATTGTTTCAAGTTTTTGTTAAAAACCCGTCCAATATGCAGGCAAATTTCGGAAATATTCCTCTAAAATAAAGGAGAAAAACACACGGAATACTGTTTTTAATTTTTTCGAAACACATCAGGAGATTCAGAATCATTAGAAAAATCAGGCTTCCAAAAAATCGTTTGTGTTTATTTTGGCAAAATTTGTTTTAAAAAAATTGTTTGGACGCAAGATACATAATTCTTATAACTCAATTGTAATTGTCGTTTGATTTTGCAAATAGAGTGAAAAAATCTGGTCAAAATCTGTACAATCTGGTAAGCTTAGTTTAACTTTATTGGGATTCAATATTTGGGACTCAGTTACTATCAACAAGTGAGAAATTTTTTGAACAACTGTTGTAGAGATGTGGTCCTGGAATTAGATTTCGAGGTTTTGGAGTCAAGATTGTTACACTATTGTTACTCTTGAATCATTTACGTAGCTCATCAAAATTTGATTAGAAAATTAAAATTTTATGTTTAGTACATTATTTCACTTGGCATCTTCGGATCTTCATGGGGGGGGGGGGCGTAAACCCCAAACGGCCAAGCGGCCCGGATGGTAGTTAGTTTCTACTGATCCTAACAAGGTAAATCATTTATCATTGTGATGATTCTATTTTTAATAAATAAATATTTTTCAATTTTTACAGGATTCATCAAACCAACTCGGTGTAAAGAGGTCCCGGTTTTTTTTAATCAGTGTAGTGACAATGTGACGAATGATAGCAAAAATAAAATTGATCTAGGATGAAATTTGGTTTTCATTTAATTACGAAAAGTAAAAAACGAAAAAAAAAATAGAAAAGATCCAAATATCATTTCTATACTAAACAAATTTCACGTAGCTTTCATCCTCATAACATGTTGAACGCACTAAAAATTCACGTATTTCGCATGTGATGTTCAAAGAGCAAAATTCCTATTGGGAGAGCGTTTACTTATTTTATTCGTACAAATTACGTGAAAATCAATTGGATAAAAATTATGTAGTTTTTCATGTAGCAGCTAGGAACAGATTATTTTGCGTGTACAAACACCATTAATCAGGGCACGATGGGCGTTTTATGCCGTAAAATAAAGCGGCGAATTCAACTCGATTAAGTCAATTGAATTATGGAGCTACAGCTTGTTTTGTTTCATCTGACGATTTCACCTATTGGTAAGGTGACAGAGAGACAATCAGAGGACTTGAATTCGATTCCTGGTCGAGGCAATTTTTTTTTCATCTAACATTCATCATGACCGATGCATTTTGCACTAAACAGTGGTTGGTAGATAAATCAAACAAAGCAACAACAAAATAATGTAGAATAAAAACAATTCACAGACACTCATACATTTTTTTATTAAGTTTTATTAGTGACAATTCACCATCTTTGTGGCATTCGTATCATACTCATACATTATATTTCTGGTGGCGAATGATACTACTAGCCGTATAACGTTTAATGCAATAATCAAAATAATCGATCAAGAATGGTTGAGAAAAGAAAATCACCTCGACCAAGAATTAAACTCGAGTCTTCTGATTGCCTCTCCGACACCTTATCAACAGGCTAAATCGTCGATGTAAACTAGTCAAGCTGTAGCTCTTTAATTCATCGAGTTGAATTCGCTGCTAGATTTTACGGCAGAAAATGCTCATAGTGCCCCGATCAACGGTGCTCTGTTCGCCCGAGTCAAAAATTAAAGTAAAAACGCCTTTTAAAATTGATTATAGTGAAAAGTCCAAAATTTTATGATGGTGAAAACTGAGAAACAATGTTTACATCATGTTGCAGTGCATAAATTAAAGATCAAGATTATTTAACGATCATAAGAGCTTTTTTCGGTGCTCAAAAATTATAATATTTCCTTAGAAAAGAGAGGCGCCCAGTTCGCCCCGGGTGCTCATTATGCCGTTATCTCCCTTATTTTGAAGTACGTTAAAAAATACATAAGTTTTATGTTTAAACTTCTTCTTTACCTTCGAGAATCAAAATTCAAAAAATATATGGTGGGGAGGTATTTGTCAGCGTTAAGTAAATTTCATACAGGGGTACGACACGACGCAGCGTTACTATTTGTAACATAAGAAAGGAAGG
Source organism: Uranotaenia lowii (assembly GCF_029784155.1). Classification (NCBI taxonomy): domain Eukaryota; kingdom Metazoa; phylum Arthropoda; class Insecta; order Diptera; family Culicidae; genus Uranotaenia; species Uranotaenia lowii. The sequence continues at coordinate 5,764 of NW_026598547.1, read as the reverse complement.
AGTAATTAATGGATGCTGCCTGAGGTTTTATAACTAAAAATTAGATTTTGATGCATTAATTTCGACCATGCTTGTTAATTACTTAACTTTAAAAGTTTAAAAGTAAGGGTATAAAAAATAGCTATTTCGGTATCAAATTTTGAAGACGACGAATGCGCCAACATCACTACTTTGAGAAAAACGCGTTCAATGTTTCATAAGCTCCCAGCCAAAATATTATTTTGTTTTCTTAATTTCCTGAGAACCAAATATCATTTAGATAACTTTGTGCTACCGAAATGTAGATCTCAAAACGAACTTTTTGGTCATGCTAATGACTCCATTTGTTTGCATTTGGAGGATAAGTTTTTTATCCAAAACTCTTTATCAATTTTTCCAAATTTAACATTTGTTTTGTTATTCAAGTTTTTACTTTAAAGATTTTAAAAAAGATAAACATTGTGTTGAATATTAGTTAGTTAAAACAAAAAGCTTCAAATGACGCCTGTCACGACTGCTAGTCGACACGCCTCATCTCAGCGAAACTCAACAGCAGTTCTATGACATTTCAGTGAATTGACATCAAGAATGTTCGAAAATACAGCAAGAAGAAGAATAATAATCATGAAAAGTCAGGGAATGATTAGTAAAAATTTAGCGCCATTTCTATAAGTATAATCGAGCTACAAATTCATATTTGTATATCAGATGCCAATTTGTAATTCATTAAATTCCAAAGTATATTCTCTTATTGATTATAAAAGTTCCTAGTAACAGTAAGTTGAGGTGATGAATTTTGTCATCTAAGCGCTTTATTTACATATAATATTGAAATTACAGTAGTTCCAAGAGCGCGCGCAGGTAGAGAAAAGTTCTGACAAAGATCTGGAACAACCGCTGATCATAAGGTGAACACCTGAAAATAGTGTATTAAAATCTAATACTGGCTAATAGTGATATAATCACAACAGGTTCAGGTTACCAAGCGTGAAAACAGTTGAAGTTTTTGTATTTGGAGGTTAAAAACAATCGTGCCAGAAATCGAATTAAGGAGGAGTTTCATTAGAAAGCATTAAACGTAAGCATTTATATAATAGTTACTAAGAAAAAAAACTAAACCTTTGTAATTTGCAGAAATCTTTTAATACAGTCGAATACGTATTAAAAAATTGGAATTGTTGCTTCCCGAAACTCCACAACGCCATCCTTACAAAGCTTTGTATTTTGTGAAAAGAAAAAAAGGCATGCTTTAGTTCATCTACACTTGAGAGCGAAACCACCAACATCCAAAATAAGTGATCTACTAAGCTAAGCCAAACAACACCATTTGCGCGATCGATCGAGTGGGTGGTGCGACATTCTTGTAAGCCAACCTACTCATGAGTGAGTTTATTTGGCTGTCCTACTCCAATTATAGCAACAATATCAGCAACAGCAACAACACAGCATCCAACTCCGCTAACATGAGAATATAGGAAAATACTTAAGCAACAAAATAATCTCCGGAACCTGTACAATGATGACAACAGCGCTGAAGCAGAAGAAAGAAAAAAAAAGGCAGAATTCAAATGAGTTCAACATTTGGTTTGGGTGTTACGGAAATCGTTCAAGATCAGTTTCTAAAAATGGGAAAATTGTGAAGTTTTTTTTTCTCTCACGGCTAATGTCACTATACAAACGGAAAGGCAGCAGCAACACAACACATGACAGCGAAATGATGGCGGAGATGCGTCGATGGGTTTTGGCGACTGCCCGAAACGGCAATGTGTTTATGAGGAACAAACAATACGGATTACCTATGGACGTTTTCAGTTTTCAAGGATTCTATTTCGGTGGGAAGTTGAAGTTTGTTGGCTTTTTCGGTTTTGCGAATGCGGTGGTGAATCAGTTTCGAAATACGTTTGAAGCATTCCGATTGCAGTCATTGTTTGTCTGATGACAGTTTTCGCTTGAATCGAGAATAAAACTGTTCCAACTTTTTTCAGCTTTTATTCAAGAAAAATGAACATTGTTCAATAAGGAAATATGCGCATTGCGCTTACAGTTATTTGACGAAATTGGTAAATTAGGTAGTAAATCAATATGACTTATTAGTCAAAGTAAAAAAAAATGTTTCTGAACCATGTTGTTAAACATGTGTACTAGACTAAGTCGATTTGGGGTCATTTTTTAATTTCTCAAACCCTGGGGTCTAAGAAGCTTTGTCTTCGTCCAAAACTCATCCGTAATTTTTTGCAGAATTTTTAAGTAACGTTTACATGAGTAAATTTGAACTTTTAGGTTTGTATGGGAAAATTGAATATTTTGTACTGAAAAATCAACATCATTTTTGTTTCTTCTGTGGACACGAGGCAGCTGATGGTTTTTGTGCCAATTTAGCAATTTTCTAGAGGAAATTTTTCGCTAAACAACTTTGTTCAAGACCGTAACTACGTATCTTATTAGGCAAAAAAGTTATTAGATGATTAACAGGGGTACGTCTTTTCGCATTGATAAACAATAAATTCAATTGACATCACTGCTGGGTATGTATTACATGACTATTTCTCATGCAATACTTCGCGAGGCTCTAGCAGTGATGTCAATTGAATTTATTGTTTATCAATGCGAAAAGACATACCCCTGTTAAATAGCTGATAACTTTTTTGTCTGATAAAATACAAAGTTAAGGTCTTCTACAAAGTTGTTCAGCGGAAAATTTCCTCTAGGAAATTTATAAATTGGCACAAAAACCATCAGCTGGCTCGGTTTTACAGAAGAAACAAAAATTATGCTGATTTTTCAGTACAAAATATTCAATTTTCCCATACAAACCTAAAAGTTCAAATTTACTCATGTAAACGTTACTTAAAAATTCTGCAAAAAATCACGGATGAGTTTTGGACGAAGGCGATGCTTTTTAGACCCCAGGGTTTGAGAAATTCATAAATGACCCCAAATCGACTCAGTCTAATGTGTACAGGACTTTAAGGATTGTATTTATCATATTTTTTTTAAAACGAACTCAATGAAACTTGATGTTTCCTCGAAGAGATTCCTTTTTACTTAACTCTAAGCGTACATCTTTCTAGGATATGATGGCTAGCATCTTACAAATGCTAAAACCACATACCAACAGAAAGTGCACTATGTATGGCGTGACCGCTGGCTCTCATGCCCGCTGGCTCTCATGCCCGCTGGCTTAGAAGACTTGAAGGCTATCCTCCACGCCACAGGCTGCGACAAATGGTTGTTAATGGTTTTCCTTTCTTATTCAGTTGAAAACAAGAAATACATTAAAAATTGTTTTAATGTATAAAAACCGGTGTCTGATCATTGTTTATTGTTTATTGTTCAAAAACATCTACTTATTTATAAAAATATTTGAAAAAAAGTATTATGGCATTATTCTTAGTATGAGCGTGTGTAAAAATCACAAAAAAAAAGTAAAATGTATTTTGTAAAGCGCGTCGTGTTAAGTCATAGCGGTAGACCATTGAAAATTACGGAATAATTATCTGTACTGTTTATAAATTTTCGGTTTCAAAATTCATCACTGACATCTTCCTACACTCAATTATTAATGTTTGGTTAAAAAAATACAAAATCGGGTTGAAATATTTTTTATCAGAAAAGAAATAACGCTTTCAAACATGTCATGTTATTCGAATTAAAATAAGATAATTTTACTACATTAGAATTAAATTTTGTCCAACGATAAATAGAATTTGCAAAAGATTAGGTCTTTAATTCTGAACTGTGCAACGCAATGTCTAAATATTATGAAGCAATGGTTTTTCCCCAAAAGCTTTCATTACGATTTTTTTTATATTTTTTATCTAAATTCAATAAATAGATCATGGTTCAGGTTTAAAGTGTTTTAAATACTTGTTAAAAATGGAATCACTGTTTCTTTCTGATCGTGAATAATTTAGAGATCAAAACACAAATGAAATACGCATAAAAAATCAGAACCAAATCGAAATCAATAACAAGATTTGAGAAAACAAAATTTCACATTTAAGATAAATTAGGATTAATATTAGAAATTTCATGGACCGATTTTACCGAACAGATGTATAAGCTCGTTTCTTTTCAACTTTTATAGGCTTGTTTTAATAACAGCTTTTGAAAATGTGTCCGGCGTTGTGAATTTTTCATTCGGGCTTGTACATCTGTTCATCTGTGATATTACATATTAGGAACAGATTCAGAGTTTTGGATATGGTATATTGAAAATAATATCAGTATTCATAATCAGGGAAGTGTTTTAAATTAGAATTGGGAAAACTTATAAAGGTTGTAATAATATGCCAATGATTGATCGAGGCCATCAATTTTGTGCAAGAGCCAATAGAATGGTGCCTGGGATTAGCAATTCATTCACAATGCACAATACTTATACTCTCTTTTTGAAAAAAAAAATCAATAACGGTGCCGGCCACGTCCTAGTAGTCAATGGGGGAAACATGAAAGGATGTTAGTAGTATACTTTTTAGATTCAATCAACAACATTTTGTCCCTATATATTCCAAAGACTTGGTATGAAAAATTCAGAAACAAAGGTAGGTCAATATCACCAAGTATGTTGTTTAGTGTTTTTTTTTGTTTTTTTTTTTCCTACACCTTCTATGCTCCTAGATATTTCCTAAGAAAACTCCTACTTATATCTTTGAGGCAGTGACAAAAAAAAACTCTTGAGCTGTCTAAAAGCTAAAAATATTGCTACAATGCAATTATCGTAAATAAAGCAAATTTTTTGAAAAATCTTCTTCAAGCTATTTTATATTCCTAGTTTTTGTTCCTGATCTTTTTTTTTCTTCAAAAATGACCCTTCAGAATGAAGAAACAGATCATTCTTAAGTTTGCTCGTTGTTTTAGGTAAATTTTTTAAATTAGCGATCAGTTATGATAATTGATATAGGTTGATTTTAGATACTCATCAATACGATCCTATTTTTTGCCTCATATTGATTTCGCTATTAATAAAAAGAAAATGCATCAACCAGTGTTCCGAAAATCACTCAATTCTCATGAGAGACACTAGAACGTTTTCAACAGCGAAAGCAAACCTAAATTGTCAGTTGGTTTATTTCCAAGCGGGGCAAAGATTGTGTTCGACAGCGCTGCTCCGAGAACCATAGAAAAAAAATTTGAAAGAAAGACGTTCCTTCTCCAGTTGGAATTCTCAACTGAGTGAGGAGCTACCTGATTTTCAATTTCTTCTTTCAGTCAATAACTTTTCTTGCTCACTCACTCACTCGTTTACTGATCGATGATCGAATGCTGTCTGCCTGATACATCTTGCTTTGTTGCTGCTGTTGTTAGGGAGGGCCAAAATAACCATTCAAACACGCAGGCAGTATGTATGTTCATATGTATCTGCTGCTTTGGCAGAAAGTACGCAGGCAGTATGAACCGATGCAAGGCCGCATTAATTGAGTTTGAGTGAGTGAGTGAGTGGATTTTCGAATTGGATCTTGTATCAGTAAGTGTCTCAATCACTTCTGATACACTAGGTAGTGAGCTTGAGAGATCGACTTTAATGCGAATCCGCTCTCGCTTTTGAATCTTGTTTATATTGACTTCGCATTGTCGCTCTGCCGACTCTCTAGGGAACTACAGGCAGCAGCATTCGGCTTTGAATTTTTCCAACTAGAAACCTATCATGAGCGTTTCTTCCGAGTGATTTTCGGAACACTGGCATCAACTATTAACAAAACGACGTAAAAATGATTCATCAAACACGATTCGATCTAATGGATTCTGACATAGAACTTTTATTAAAAAAACGAGTTTTATAGAA